>NC_056743.1:1968946039-1969246039 GCF_019279795.1 Protopterus annectens | reverse complement strand
TCTTTGCAAAATGTAATACTGTCATAATTGTAATTGTAATTTGTCTTCCTTGGAGCTTTTCTCCTCGGTCTCCACTGAAAATGGGCTCATGTTCAGTTGGACTAACCCAGTTAACAAATATGAAATAAATAAGTAAGTGTAACTGAATGAAACCTATTCATTCACCTGCACTGAAAAAAAAACATCAGACAACAAATAGTGGAACGCTTTGCAGCAATCAGCAAAATATTTTATGATATAATGCTGCAAAGTAAAATTCGGCTAAACCAGAACTGACATAATGGAACTAATATCCTATTTCTTTCTCTCTGTGTAGGTCTACATCAGATGATCAAAACATTGAACATATGGTCGACAACCGGATGATCAAAGTTTTGAAACATCGAACATTAAATTAAAAAAAAATCTGAAAACAAACAAAAAAGTCTTCTTTTACATTTTTTCAGGGGGGCAAGCTTCCTGCATCCCCCACATCTCTGCTAGTTAAATATATCAACTCCGAGTCTGCACTATAGAGAAAAAATGGTAAATTTCCCATTCCACGCTGTACAGCAATCTCCATTCAGAACATTCAGTGATTTAAAACTTTGATCATCTGGTCTTTGACCATATGTTGTTTGATGTTTTGAAACTTCAATCATCTGAAGTAGACCCAAATATATACATATATGTATGTGTGTGTGTATATACTGGTGTATGTTTTTTTTAACTAAAACTCAACTTATCCAAAAACTGTAATAAAGTAAACTGCAACACTACTTATAAATCTTTAAGAAAACTCATACCAGTGATTAACACATTCTTTTACATTGTACAAAAACAATTGTTTTGCTTTTTTTAATTTTGCTGGTTCAGATCAAACATGTTTAGGTAATTTGTGTTCAAATAAGCTGAGTTTCAGTAAGATGAGCTGTAGATAATAAGACAAACATATATGTGAGTTACCTTTGTTTCATCAAGAAGGCATTGGGTCAAATTTTGGAAAAGCCAGTACAACTGATCAGAAATCAGGTAATTGTACATTTACTGACTTTTTTATAAGATGTTTGCAGATGACATTGTGATCTGTAGTGAGAGTAGGAATCAGGTTGAGGAGACTCTGGAGAGGTAGAAATATGCTCTAGAGAGCAGAGAAATGAAGGTCAGCATGGCTAAGACAGAATATATGTGTATAAATGAGAGGGAGGGTAGAGGAATGGTGAGGATGCAGGGAGTAGAGTTGGTAAAGGTGGATGAGTTTAAGTACTTGGGATCAACAGTTCAGAGTAATGCTGAATGTGGAAGAGAGGTGAAGAAGAGAGTACAGGCAGGGTGGAATGGGTGGAGAAGAGTGTCAGGAGTGATTTGTGACAGACGGTACCAGAAGTGAAAGGGAAGGTCTACAAGAGGGTAGTGAGACCAGCTATGTTATATGGGTTGGAGACAGTGGCACTGACAAAAAGGCAGAAGTCAGAGCTGGATGTGGCAGAGTTAAAGATGTTAAGATTTGCACTCGGTGTGACTAGGATGGATAGGATTAGGAATCAGTACATTAGAGGGTCAGCTCATGTTGGACAGTTTGGAGTCAAAGCAAGAGAGAGAAGAGATTGCGTTGGTTTGGACATGTGCTGAGGAGGGATGATGGGTACATTGGGAAAAAGATGCTAAGGATGGAGCTGCCAGGTAAGAGGAAAAGAGGAAGGCCTAAGATAAGGTTTATGGACGTGGTGAGAGAGGACATGAAGGTGGTTGGTGTGACAGAGCAAGATGCAGAGGACAGGAAGAAATGGAAAGAGATGATCCACTGTGGCGACCCCTAACGGGAAAAGCCGAAAGAGGATGATGATGATGATTATAAGATCAGAGAACAGTGGAGATTGGGAAATTTCCTCACTGTAGTGTGATCTTGGAGTTCATATTCATAGTTAGCAGGGTGTGTGGGGGTTGACTATGTAGTTGAAGTTGTAAACCCATGTGTGTATATATATATATATATATATATATATATATATATATATATATATATATATAGATATAGATATAACATGGGGACTCTATGTTCCATACCAGAGGTATACCCCTCATTGGTAAGATCTGACCATAAATTAATCTCACTGGACATCCACATCCCGTCCCCACCCCCAGTCAAGGAAACCACGGTGAAGAACTTCTCAAAAGCAAACTTCACACTTCTCAAAACCGAGGTGGAATCCTTCAAAGCCCCCGGGCCAGTGGAAAATACGGCCCAAACTGCAGAATCCTTTACAAATACATTCTATGGACACTTATGGGAATGCATGGATTGTGCTATCCCAAATAAAACCAAGACTCACTCCTCCAAAGGCAGGAGATCTGTCTGGTGGACCCCAGCCATAAATAAGCTATACAACAGAAAGAGGAAGCTACTACATGATAGAGCAAAATCCCAAAAAGGGAAGGTATCTCTGATCAGTACTAGCAAGAAACTACGATCCCTCATAAAATCATCTAAGGCCAGCTTCGAAAGAAAAATTGCACAAGACGCTAAAGATAATAACAATGCCTTCTTTAGTTATGTCAGGAACCTGGGTGGCAACTCCCAGATATGTTCTGAGTTAGTGCAAAATGACAAAAAATACACTGACCCCACAGACATTGCCAACATCCTGGCAGACAGGTTCAGTGCAAACCTCTCCCCCCTTCCCCCCCAAAAGAGCAAATGTCTATCCCAACAGAGTGCAGCCTCCCTGACATCACAGATGCACAGGTGAGAGTTGCCCTCTCCAAAGCAAAAAACACAGCATCAATGGGACCGGACGATGTCCTGGGCTGTGTCTTACATGAGCTCCAAGAACTACTGAACCCTCACATATAGTCACTGTTCAATCTCAGCCTTACTACAGGATATGTACCCAAGGAATGGCTTACAGCAACAGTGGTCCCACTCCACAAAGGTGGGGCCACAACGGACTCCGGAAACTATCACCCTATAAGCCTGACTAGCCTGGTCTGCAAAGCTATGGAGCATATCATCATGGATCTCATAAGCAAAGACATTGGGAACTTCAAACACTGGATCCTACCCAATTCGGCTTTGTTAAGGGCAGATCTTTTCTCTTGAACCTGGTCGGCTTCTTTGAAACAGTCACCAAGGCCATAGATGAAGGGAAGGTAGTCCCCATAGCCTACATGGACCTCGCAAAAGCCTTCGACACAATACCCCACTCAGGCATCATAAATAAGCTCACCAGCTTAAATATCAACCCCTATGTCACAAGATGGGTTGCAAACTGGCTCAGGGATGGAACCCACATGGTCAGAATTGCAGGTGCCATGTCAGACTCTAAACCAGTTACAAGTGGCATCCCACAAGGCTCAGTCCTGGGACCACTCTTGTTCAGTATATATTTCTTTGAGGTACAGGCTAACACGGGAGGACTATGGCTGACCAAGTTCGCAGATGACTGCAAACTGGGTGCCATAATCGACTCGCTGACTGACACAAGCATCCCCCAAAAGGGTCTCACAGAGACGGATAACTGGTGCCAGAGCCATTGCCTAAAGCTAAATGCCAAAAAGTGCAAAGTCATCCCCTTTGGGAAAAACAAAGTGCCCACAAATTACCACATAGCTGGTAATCCATTAAGTATGGAAGAAGTAATTAGGGATTTGGGGACCCAAGTAGATAGCAATCTCTCCTTTGACAATCACGTTGCCAAAGTGGTTAGAAGGACCTTCTATATAGCCCACCTTATCACGAAAGGGTTCATATCTAGATCAAGAGAGGTCATTGTGCCCCTCTACTCATCACTCATCAGGCCCATAATTGAATACAATGCCCCATTTGGGATGTACCTTACCCGACACCCGCAGCAACTGGAAAGACCCCAAAAGTACCTCACCAAGAGGATCAAGGGACTCAAACAGATGCTCTATGCAGTTAGGCTAAAGAAACTCCAGCTCTACTCAGTTGCTTACCGCCTACTCAGAGGCGATCTGTGCCTGACGTATAAAGCCATGTCCAAACCAGAATTAATGGACATGCTCCACCTCAGGAAATCCAAATCCCTTAGAGCTACACTCTCCAGAGACTTAAACCTCAGCACAGAAATAAATAGGACATGCTGGAGGGACAGATTCATATCCCAGAGGCTCCCCTCACTCTGGAACAAAATCCCAATCCATGTTAGGCAGAGTCCCTCAATGACCCTCTTCAACAGAAATCTTGACGAGTGGATGGGAGATCGTAGGTTTACCCCTGGGATCTCTTCTGTCTCTACTAGACAGAGGCACAGTAAACTAACCTTAAAAGGGCTATCTTCTGTGACCTACTATACAGAGGCACAGTCAACTAATCTAAAAGGGTGGCGAAAGCCAAACACACTCTGGCTAGGCATATAAATGCCCTAGGGCAGATAGCCTAGTATCAACCTATGAACCTATATATAGATATATATACATAGATATAGATATAGATGTAAGTATATAGATATACAGATATATAGATATAGGTATAGCTATATAAATAGATAGATAATACACACACACACACACACACACACACACACACACACACACACACACACACACACACACACACACACACACACACACACACACACACACACACACACACACACATGAATATGAGTAACAAGTGATGTTGTATCATGTCCTAAGAATGTGTACATAAATGTGTGTATGCTGTATGCAGTGTGGTTTACCTGGCTAAGCCTGGTCGGAGCAACTTCTTAACATACTACTGTACCTCAGAACATGCACTCAAAGACACTTAAGAACTTAACATATAATTTCATGCATATAATTTCATGCATAGACACACACACACACACACACATATGAGTTTTCAGTATTGTGGAAATTAAGTATTTTGGTCTTGGTCAAATGAAATTTTGCCAAATGAGTTTTCAGTCATGTGGCGTAGACCCATATATATATATATATATATATATATATATATATATATATATATATATATGTATATGTACACATATATATATTATATCTGTGTGTGTGTGTGTGTGTGTGTGTGTGTGTGTGTGTGTGTGTGTGTGTGTGTGTGTGTGTGTGTGTGTGTGTGTGTGTGTGTGTGTGTGTGTGTGTGTGTGTGTGTGTGTGTGTGCGCGCATGTGTATCTGCATTTCTGGATATATGTATGTATGAAAGAAAAATGCTGAAACAATTTCATTATAGTAAAAGTAATCATTGTATCTTTTTCAGTATTCTATTCTCCATATTTTCTTGAACCCAGTCTCTGATCACACTGCTGAAATGTTAAAGCTCAACGCATGTATTTTTTAAATAAGAAAAATTGAAAGGCAAAAACTACAAGAAGACAGCAGATACAGTAAAAGACCAATAACCAAATGCAAAATGCCATCAACCTCTGACGAATACAAAATTACTAGAGAATAAGTCCACCGAGTGTCAAAAAAACAAAACGAGCAGTGAAAGACAGATGCTTCAGGATATAGCACTTTTTTCCTACTAAGAACTTCATCAAAATCTAAAAAGGGTGCATACGTCACTTCCTTATATACAGACCTCCTTAAAGGTACAGTGTAATAAATACATAAATAAGTGAGCAAAAATAAAAGCTTGCATGGAGAACACAAAACATGCTTTACATAGTCACAAGGTTATTTGCATAGGCCATTGTGCATACCAATTTGGAATACTAGAAAAAATGTCCAGGTATTCCAGAGCTGGACATTGGGATAACCTTATAGAATTTAGAGAACTGAAAGGGAAATTACGATTAAACACAAGTGATCCACTTGGCTTGAATGATATGACATCAGTTCAGTCAGTATTAAAAATTAAAATGTCAAATTATTAGAAACCGTTAGACATTCATTATCAAACTACTCAGATAAATTGTAAATGCTTTAAACAATGTAATGTTTTGGTTTTGCATCACTACATATTATCCATTAATTTTTATGGTGCACACATGTTGTTCACATTAGTTTAGGGACACAACACAGCATGCTTTTCTAACAATCTGTTGAAAGAGGTATAGATTTTTTAAGGTTATTTTCATTAACTTCCATACAAGAAAACAACAGTAGACCATCATTTGTTGTTAAGACATGTTTATGGACAGACTGTGGTTTTGTTCACTTTTTTGTGTATTTATTACACTGTACCTTTAAGGAGGCCTGTATATAAGGAAGCAATGTATGTAGCCCTTTTAGATTCTGATGAAGTTCCTGGTAGGAATGAAATCGCTAAATCCTGAATAAAGCACTTGGCTTTCACTGCTCATGTTTTTGTTTGTTTGTTTTTTCATACTTGGATTTATCTTCAGTCATTGTGTTCTCTCTTAGAGGTTGGCAGCATTTTCCATTTGAAAATTGAAAGGCAGATGTGTTATTTTCTTATTAAAAAATCAATAACTTTTAAACAAATATTTGGTGTTCAGAAGCAAGATGTGTCTGACAATGTTAAATGTTTATAAATGGTCTTAGCCTCCAGCTTACAATTCTTACAAAGTTAAAAAAAACTAGTAAATAACATTTGGCTAGTATATCTCAGCAACACAGCTTTTGTCAAGAAATGGGCTAATTAAAACCAAAGAGAGGGCTGGGGTTGAGGAAACAGGTAGGGATTTGGTCAGGTTAAGATAAGCAAGAAAGTCTAGTGCATTAAGCATGGATTCTGGTAGTTATTATGGTAAGGCACAAGGCATGTATGGCACATCTCTTTCACCAGTGAACACCTGCACGGTCTTTCATTCACCAGCACTGAACATTCGCAAGGGAGCATACCTTTCAACCTCTTAGCACAAGAAGTCTGGACAAAGGCAAAAATAATGGGTTGACAAAGGTCCAAAAACAGGGAATACTTTAAATATTGCACTGACAAACTTATAATGTTGTTAAAATGAGGTTTTACATTGGCGTGCATTTTCTGAAGAATATGAAGTCAGAAAATGCAAATGTCTGAAGTTATTCAGTGACTTCAAGCCTCAGTGATCTTTAGAAAACCACAAATTTTATGAGGAACAGACCAAAATATCTGGCAAAAATCTGGATATTCTGCAAAAATATGGACAGTTGAAAGGTATGCGAGTGACTAGTTTATGAATGTGAAATAAAAGGTTAGTGGATTTATTGCAAATAAACACAAAAGGAATAAACAGGTTGGACGATTAACTAGAATACATCATTTACCTTTACAAAGAATATTTAAAGCTGAGCAAATCTAGTTTATGAGATGGCCAGAAATGGTGCTGATGTTTGCTATGTAAGCAGAGTATGATTTGGAGATAACCAGCAACATGTAAAGAAAAATGGATTTATGTGCTGAATAGATGTATTAAGTTTTGACATTTAAGGGAAATGCCAGAATGAAACTGAAAAAATACATATTGTTCATCATATCTTGATATTTTGTGTATTCCTAGTGTATCTGGATAACTCTTAACTTATTATTATTACTATTATTATTATTATCATTATTATTATTATTATTATTATTATTATTATTATTATTATTATTATCATCATTATTATTATTATTATTATCATTATTATCATTATTATTATTATTATCATCATTATTATCATCATTATTATTATTATTACTATTATTATTATCATTATTATTATTATTATTATTATTATCATCATTATTATTATTATCATCATTATTATCATCATTATTATTATTATTATCATCATTATTATTATTATTATTATTATTATTATTATTATTATTATTATTATTATTATTATTATTATTATTATTATTATTATCATTATTATTACTATTATTATTATTATAAGTTAATGTATTTTACCCCCAAAATGGCTGGTATAGGAATTGCCATTCTGACATGTTTTTTTCAGGTCTTTTGCCCTAGTCTTGGAATGCAGTTTAGGTCCATGTAGTATGACACAGTCAAGACATTATACTTTATTTCCTCTAACTTCTATGAGTTATTGACTTCTTAAATGATCTAGATAGACATTATTAGTACTTTTAACTGAATTATTCTTATTTATGTGTACTGTAAGCTGGTAAAAAGCCTTGTAAAATCTATTTATATTTTGTGTAATACAAAAAAGGTGAACATCAGAGTATTTACTGTTCAATATTGTAATCCTTAAACTAATTCCAGATCCTTCCTTCACTGTCCTTACTAGTTGTGAAAGTTGTGAACCCTTACGGGCACACATAAAATTGTCTAAGGCCAGCTTCGAGAGAAAAATTGCACAGGACACTAAGGATAATCACAAGGCTTTCTTTAGTTATGTTAGGAACCTGGGTGGTAATTCCCAGATATGCTCAGAATTAGTCCAAAATGACAAAAAATACACCGAACCCACAGACATTGCCAACATCCTAGCTGACAGGTTCAGCGCAAACTCCCCCCCCTCCCCACCAAAAGGGCAAATATCTATCCCAGCAGAGTGCTGCCCCTGACATCTCAGATGCTCAGGTAAGAGCCCTCTCCAAAGCAAAAAACACAGCATCAATGGGACCAGATGGTGTCCCGGGCTGCATCCTACATGAACTCCAAGAAGAGCTAAACTCAAACATAAAACTACTGTTCAATCTCAGCCTTACTACAGGATATGTGCCCAAAGAGTGGCGTACAGCAACAGTGGTCCCTCTCCATAAAGGTGGTGCCTCAACGGATCCTGGAAACTATCGCCCCATAAGCCTGACTAGCTTGGTCTGCAAAGCTATGGAAAAGATCATCATGGACCTCATAAATAAAGATATTGGGGACCTACAAACACTGGATCCTACCCAGTTCGGCTTTGTTAAGTGCAGATCCTGCCTCTTAAACCTGGTTGATTTCTTTGAAACAGTCACCAAGGCCATTGATGAGGGGAAGGTGGTCCACACAGCCTACCTGGACCTCGCAAAAGCCTTCGATACAATACCCACTCGGGCATTATAGATAAGCTCACCAGCTTAAATATAAACCCCTATGTCACTAGATGGATTGCAAACTGGCTCAAGGACAGAACCCACATGGTTAGAATTGCTGGAACCATGTCAGACTCCAAACCAGTTACAAGTGGTGTCCCAAAAGGCTCAGTCCTGGGACCTCTCTTGTTCGGTATATATTTCTCGAGGTACAGGCCAACACGGAAGGACTGTGGTTGACCAAGTTCGCAGATGACTGCAAACTGGGCGCCAAATCGACTCTCCAGCCGACACAAGCATCCTCCAAAAGGGCCTCATAGAAACAGACAACTGGTGCCAGAGCCATGGCTCAAGCTAAATGCCAAAAGTGTATAGTCATCCCTTTGGCAAAACAAATTACCACATAGGTGGTAATCCATTAAGTACAGAAGAAGTAATTAGGGACCTGGGGACCCAAGTTGATAGCAATCTCTCATTTGACAACCACGTGGCCAAAGTGGTTAGAAAAACATTTTATATAGCCCACCTAATCATGAAGGGATTCACATCTAGATCAGGGGAGGTCATCATGCCTCTTTACTCATCCCTCATCAGGCCCATAATTGAGTACAATGCCCCTTTTGGGATGTACCTTATCAGACACCTGCAGCAACTGGAAAGACGCCAAAAGTACCTCACCAAGAGGATCAAAGGGCTCAAACAGATGCCATATGCTGCCCGGTTAAAGAAACTCCAGCTCTACTCAGTGGCATACCGCCTGTTCAGAGGCGATCTGTGCCTGACGATAAAGCCATGTCCAACCCGAATTAATGGACATGCTGCACCTCAGAAAATCCAAATCCCATCGACACGCCGCTTGAGAGACTTGAACCTCAGCACTGAAATAAATAGGACATGCTGGAGGGACAGATTCATAACCCAGAGGCTCCCTTCACTCTGGAATAAAATCCCAGTCCAGGTTAGGCAGAGTCCCTCATTGACTCTCTTCAAGAGGAATCTTGATGAGTGGATGGGAGATCGTAGGTTTACCCCGGGTATCACTTCTGTGTCACTGTTAGACAGAGGCACAGTATACTAACCTCGAAAAAGGGCAGAGCAAAATAAATTTAAAATGGGTGGCGAAGGCCAAACACATTCTGGCTAGGCTTATAAATGCCCTAGGGCAGATAGCCTAGTATGAACCTATGAACCTATGAACCTCATTCATTGGTGACTGAAAGTTGTTACTTTAGAGAATTTAGGGCAAAGAAGGCTGAAAGCCTTTTCTGTACTGTACCTAATTTTATAAACTATACATGGATAAAAAGGCAATGCTTCATTCCTCATATATCAGGGTGTTTGCCAGCTTGTTTATGTAGAGCTGAAGTGTCCCTCATCCTTAGTCTTTATAAAAAAAATCACTTAAAAGTTGGGGATCAGGGGTTTGGTCAGCAGTCATTTTATAGGACCATTACAGTAGAGCAATCATTGGCGTTTCATTTGTCAGTGAATATTAAGTAACAGATATGTAAAGGTATGTAAATGGATGTTTTTCACTATTTAATAGACAGCAGTATGGCAGATATCAAAAATAAAAACAAAAAGTAGGATATGAGAATGGAATAAAATAAAACAGTGGTGCAAAAAATATGTGAAAACTGCATGGTATGATTTTTTTTTTATTATTATTTATGCAGATGGCATTACAGAAAAAGAGACCAGGTAAAGTGCTAGTCATGTTAGCATGTGTTAGTTAGGTGCCCACATTACAGGTTCCAAAACGTGGGACAAAATGGATGCATTAGAAGACGAGGTAGGGGTATGCTGATGGGCCACAGTGACGGGCATCTAAGGGTGGATTCAGGCTTCTTAAGAGTGACTGAAACAGGAAGAAACATGTGACCCTCAGTGAGCTCCTGTCAGACAGACAGCTTTCAAAAGGAAGGGGTGTATCATGGAATGACAGGATATGGTAGGGTAACGTTTTTCATTTAGCATCACAGAATGCGTGATGTATCTGACTTGCAAATGTAAGCGTAAGTGCTTACAATGGGAGAAGTCAATTCACCCACCCAGAATGTATCTTCTGCTTGGGCATAACCAAAACATTTTTTTGAGGAGAGTGTTTTTTTCAAGGTACAAGGAGAATCAGCCCCTTCCTCATTATTCCCGTAATGGAATAATATTAACTCATTGGCTAGATGAGTATCTAGACAAAGATACTGCAGTAATGATGAAAGATGCTTTTTTGTACTTTTAGGATTCCATGAAATGTGATGAAAGGCAACAGACAGGAACTGTTTCTGAAATGACCCTAGGAATGACCAGACACAGAGAGGCTGTATTTAGAGAAATAAATTATAGGTGAAGTAATATGTTAGTGGTAGGGCAATTTACCATGCCATCTAGGGAGGACCTTACAGCATTTCCAAAAGATTTAGTACCAAATATAGAAGAATGCAATATTTATTCAGTGTAGCAGAACCATAGCTTAGATATCTGGTGCCCCGTACAGTTCTCTGAACTTATTTCCACCTTCAGATAAAAGCTGAGAAGAAAAAAAAACGTTTTTTTTCAAAGTTAAGAACAAAAATCGTCTGCACTGGTTGTTGCACTTACAAATGTAACAAGTGGCTTGCTACAGATAGACTTCTAATCAAAAAGTTTTTCAGTGCCTCAGCCATGGCTGCAGTCTGACTGGTGGTACTGCTCCCCCTCACCATTATCATTTACCAGTTGTGCCCCTTAACACTTTTTGCCCACCTTAGTTACACCTTCGCACCATACCCCAGAGTGGAATTGGTTAATGACGTCACATATGAAAAGGAAACTTCATTAACCTGCTCATCATTTGATGAAGCAGTGGGGTGCTCTGTTTGCCAAGGCCAAAGACTCTGCTCTCAGGCTGCTACTCATTCATGAAGTGAACCAAAGCCTGTAATGGTTGAATTCTGAGGGTCAGCATTACACAGATGAGTACATGCCAAATGGAATGCAGGGAGGCATTTATAGCATATGAAAACTTTAGCACCTTTCTTCACTGAGCCCTGATACAAGCAATGAGCATCAGTGACATAATACATTGAAAGGTACACAGTTTCAGTATATAGGTTTCATATACTGTATCTATTTATCTAGATAAATAAATAAATATTGTTTTTTCACACAGTTACTTATGCTGTTCAGAGGATCACAGTTACTGTCGTAGAATTTTCAACAGGAAAACACTAAATGGCCCTTCTACTCAGACTTCATCGCTGGGCATAAAAACTAACAGAGTAGTAGAGTTTGATGTTTCTTGTAGAACAAAGCAGAGAAACTGAAGAGCATTTGTGAGCAAACAGAGCTAAAGAAGACTTTGAAGAAACGTCAGCCGCTAAATGGGTTACTGAACTTTGCCTCTAAATTAATCTTAATGATGAGATCCTTTGTGGGGTTAATTAACAAAAGATGTGAAGACAAAGATAATTATCTAGCTAACCTTCATCTAGGAATATACCAGAAATTGCTGTTTAATATCTCTACATTCAGTACTCCTTTTTATTCAGTGGATTACAGAAGACAATGGCATATAGGTTTATTAAAAGATTTGCTTGTTTTTGACCTAGTAACAGCTTAAGCTGTCTAATGCTCACTTACCATTTTTCAGACCAGACAAAAATAAAAACTAAAGCAAAGTAAGATAGGGTTCAAAGCTGTATGCTACAGAAAACAATGACATTGTAATTAAACATTATTTTCAAAACAAAGACGCGATAACATAGAAATGCACAGTACACAAAACAATTGTGTCACTCTCAGTGCATAAACAAGCAATATTTTCTAGTTTACTATGATATTATTTCAGTTGCTGATGTCACTGGTAATCGGTTTGCAAACTGCATTTATTTATGACAAATCTGTTGAGGATATAGAAAAAGAAAAAGGTAAAGTTGGGAAGGCCATTAGAAAAAACACAGGCATGGGCATGTGAATTTTTTAATTATGTTAAGAATGAAGGAAGATTAACAAGGCAGTTGGATGTGATAGATAGGGATACATATTCCATAAATGTGTCTATAGGTGCTGAGACAATACTATTTTTATGAACTGTCAGAGTTAAGAGTTTTCAAACAAACCTGTGTCTCATAATTCTCTGGCATGTGCAGTTGGAAAAGAAACATTTGCTAAAGCAGAGCATATTTAAAATGATGCACCTCAGAAAAATATTGCTTCAAGTACAAAATGTAACCACTGGCCTCTTGCCAAAATAAGGTTGGAGCGTTCACAGCCACAGAATGAAGAATCCTTTCCTCCTATACCAGGAGATGGAAAGAGAGGATGAGTGGGGAAAAAAGTGTTACAAGTAGAACATTACAGTCCATTAATGTCATCTCGATCTGTTCTAATCTCTCTGGTACTTTGTGTTGTAATATGTTTACCCAGGTTGGCACTAAAGCAGGTGTGCTATATGAAGGAGAGACTGGAATAGAGCCAGATGCCTTTACATGGATATTGTCCATTTGGATATCTTGTTTGCTGCAGCAACCTGATGCATTTTAAGAGCTTTATTTAAATGAGGGTCAATTTCAAAATTGCCAACTTTATTCCTATAAGATTTAATTGAAGGGTCTTGTTCTGTACCTGGATCTCAACATCTATTCTACAACATGTCTGAATAACAGACTGCATACACTGAGGTGGGCGTTACTTGCCTAAGAAATGATGCCACCTGTGTAAGGTGTCACATGGAGTTTAGGAAAGTAGCTAATGTGTCAGCTGAGAAAAAATGGAACATTACAGGGGTTCGATTCTGATCTAGAGCTACTCAATACTACTGAATAAAAAGCCTTAGTGTGATCCAAGAAAAAGGTTCCTTTTAATCCAGCAATGTATATTACTCTAGTAAAACAGATAGGTGGCCCTAAAAATAGCAATAAACATGATAATTATTCCCCCTTTTTAATGTGCTTTATTTAAGACTAAGTAAACTTTGAACGTTAAAGACCAATGCTAGTTGTTCACAGATGTACATTTTTATTATTTGTTGATAGTTGCTAAGGAATGAAGGTTAGTCTTTAGTTTCAATAAAGTGATACACACATTTGGCATGTGGGACAATGGTGTCAATTTTTGTGCATGTTATGAAAAATTCCAGATGACAGGACAAGTTGACTATGGCTTAGGGGAAAAAAGCCAATAGAATAATCTGAGAAGTTCAGGCTGCAGGTCAGACACACCTGGTGCACTTTTATCAGATACTTTATTAAGATTTTAAATTCTAAGACAGACAGAAGCCCTTGGGTTTGTCGATGACTTACAATCTAATACTATGGACTTAAGCTTCGATGGCATACAGCTTGGCCCAAAAGTGAATTTTCTGGATATTAGCTTAGATGGATTTACAACTAGTCTCCATAGGAAATTTGAACATAGAAATGTATTTTTATATGGGAGTAGTTGTCACCCCAAACATTTGGTCAAGGTACTGCCTTATAATGAATTCTTACGAATGTAGCCTTGATATGAGCTTTGACAAAGACATAGCAGAAGCAGAAGACATGTTTATTGAAAGAGGCTCTGATGTTCAGTTGGTTAGGGAAGCTAAACAAAAAATCATGGACATGAGGTATTCTTCTACCCCCCAGGGATACTCTCATTATGTCCGTGTCAGTGGGAAATATAAAGTTGGTACATGTGGAAACAAATCCACCAACACAGTCGAAAACAATGGGGACCAGAAGAAAGCTTTCTTAGTGACAACCTATAATGTTATTACTGAGGAAATAGTTAAAAAAGCATGGAGTTTGTGGCCCATGCTTCTAAGGGATAAAATTCTGAACTGTATATTACCTGACTTTGTGAGTATTGCATATAAAAGAGATAGGAATGTGGCTGATATTCTGGTACATAACCAATTTTGTTTACCAGATGTTAATGTTAGTCAGAATTTAAGCACAAATAAGGGCACTGTTCCATGTGATGGCTGTTCCATCTGTCATTATGTAGTGAGTTATTTTTTCTATATTAATGGCATTAAATTTATAGCTAGGTATGAATACAGTTGTAATACTGAGGGGCTAGTGTATGTGCTGAGATATGGATGCAATAAGTTCTACACAGGGGAAACATACGAGTTTTAGAGTCCGGTTACAGGAACATATTAGGGACATAAAAAATAAAAAAAACTAGAGAGTCCCATTGGGAGCCATTTTATGACAGCACACAATTCTGATCCTGATTCTCTTAGGGGTTGTGTTCTGGAAACATTGCAAGTTGGTATAGGTGAATGTGTGTCCTTAAAAAATAAACGTTTAAAAAAAGAAACCCTCTTGATTTTAAAGTATGGTACTTTGGAGCCTCAGGGACTCAACAAGGAATGCAATTGGAAGTATGTGATTTAAATTGTATGCTTAATTGATTAATTGTCTTGTGCAATATGCTGTATTTAAGTAAAGAGTGTTTTGTAGTGCTTTTACTCTTGGAAGGCTGTGCAAGCAGAGGCGCTAAGTGTTTCATTAAAATTGCTTACTTCTTGGATCGGTGGTCTTGGTGGTATTTTAATATTTTATTTTTTGCCTTTTTAAGTTGTATTTGAAGATTTCAGATTCTACCTGTTTTAGAACAGGTGTAAGTAAAATGGGACTGAGAACATAAACTACACCAGGGATGTGAGCAGACAGCTGTCCTCAGCATGAAAATAGCAGACCACCTTCACTTCCTTTTTATTTGACAAAAACGAAAAATAAAAACTCGCAGACTTCGAACTAAAAGCAACAGTAATAAACAGTTCACAACTTCATATGTTAATCCATCTTCTATAAAAGCACTGAAAAAAAATTTGAGCAGACTTAGTCACCGGAATAACTCGGCTTTTATTTATGATAAGCACTTCATGGAAAGAAGCTGTTGCTTTTAATTCTAAGTTTAGGAGTTTTTATTTTTCATTTTTCTCAGATAACAAGGAAGTGAAGGCAGTCTGCTGTTTTCACTTTGGGGACAGCTATCTCCTCACATCTCTGCAGTGGATTACGTACTTGTTCATTTTGTGACTCATCCTTGGAGAACACAGGGTTCTTGGATGTGAAGCAGATTTACTAGAAATGTTGGTGATCTTTGTCATTTAAAGTAATTAGAATGGACAGAAGAGTATCCTCAGAAGGTATCATTTGGAATATGAGGAACAAGAGTTATTGAAACAATCACAAATATTGTCTGCTTTAGATCCCTGCTGCTTGAGTTTGAGACTGAAACTGCAACATAGACAATATCACGTTTTACATTTCTGCTAGATTTATTTACGTTTGATAACTGGATAAATACATTAGCCAATGACACTTTTCTTTCACAACCCTGTTCCAAAGGCATTAAGTAATTATACCTATAGTTTTAATGGAACATAGAGTCTTGTACAACTATGACTGTTGCTAAGAAACATAAGTCACTGTTTAGTACTACAGGTAAAATCAGAACTCATTATGAAGATGCTGCTTAACACAAATAAAATTGACAAGTATTATTACGGTTGTAATACAGACTCAGGTAACTACACACAACTTATTCAACACTATAGATCAGAAAAGGTAAAAACAGAAGGTCAGCAACAAGGCACTGAAACTACACCAGAATGCAAAGATTAATCATTTTCACTGCAAATCTCAAACAGACTTAGCAATGAGGTGTTCACTTACTGCTTTCCTTAAAGAGATTTTCTGTAGAGTTCTTGCAAAGGTGCAGGAGTCAGTTAGCAGAAAATGTGATCACCCAGCAGGCAAAGAGGAAACCTCCTTAAGACAAGTATACTACTGAGATTTTTAAAGTTACTTGAGCATTCTGCAAGTTACACAGAGTGAGGGTTACTTGAGCATTCTGCAAGTTACACGGGGTGAGGGTTTATGGCTGTTTAAAATGAGGCAGTTGTGTTTTGATTGGCTGTTTAAAATGAGGCAGTTGTGTTTTGATTGGCTGTTTATTTTTTTTGTTTCCTATTAAAATTAAACTGATGTATATCTGTGGCAGTCTGTGCTACACCACTGTAGATGATGCTGCACAGTACCTAGTTACACTTTTCGGCAGTCACCCTTAGAGGGACCGGACAAACTTGTTGAGTGTTTAATCATTGGCTAACATGTTTGTTGAGTATTTCAACACAGCTATATTGCTGAAAGCTATACATTGTTGCATGAAGCTGCAATGAGTTGCTAGTTCCGCATTTTGGTGCTACAGAATTGCGCGTAAATTGTATGCTTGCTCCTGATACCCTGTTAATTGCACACTGTGGCCCTCAGTGTTAAGGAATTACTACCAACTACTGCTGCAGTAGATGCTGTGTGTGTGTGTGCGTGTGTGTGTGTGTGTGTGTGTGTGTGTGTGTGTGCACGTGTGTGTGTGTGTGTGTGTGTGTGTGTGTGTGTGTGTGTGTGTGTGTGTGTGTGTGTGTGTGTGTGTGTGTGTGAGAGAGAGTATGTGTATGCGTGTATATGTGTGTGTGTGTATCTTCATGCTAAACCTCTCTTAGCTGCACAGAACAAATTGTCTTTCTCTTAACTTATCTTACTTCTCCTTCTATAACCACTCCAAACCAAGCTATGGCAAATTTATCTTGAAGGCTCAGATAAAATTAAATCCAACCCCACCTAGACTAAATGGAAAGTAAACCTGCATGTATCCCTTCTGTTACCAACATCACAGCATTTAATACTCAGAACTGCCACATGTTCACAAATGAACCTCTGCTTGATATGAATACTTCAGTCTATGAGAGGAGCAAATATCTATGCAATCTGGAGGCACCCCTTTCACCTAAAAAGATTATCTGTGAGCATCACACACTACCACCAATATCCCATCATAGCTACACTAAACCAGCTCATGCTGTGGCTATAAAATATCACAGCAGAAGTCTCTTATGAGTAAGAAGACAAGGTCTCAGAAAATATCCAACACCATCTCAGCACTATGCTCATGCATAGTAAAGGGCTGCCAAGAGATATACCACAGACGGATAGTAAAGGGTTGCCAAGAGACATACCACAGACGGATAGTAAAGGGCTGCCAAGAGACATACCACAGATGGATAGTAAAGGGCTGCCAAGAGATATACCACAGACGGATAGTAAAGGGTTGCCAAGAGATATACCACAGACGGATAGTAAAGGGTTGCCAAGAGATATACCACAGACGGATAGTAAAGGGTTGCCAAGAGATATACCACAGACGGATAGTAAAGGGTTGCCAAGAGATATACCACATACCATCTTATACTTCATATTACAAAAATAATAGTATGTTAATAACTGGTGAGTCCATTGTCAGGCACACGGACTCTAAATTCATAAGGCTGGATAAAGACAGGGTTAAAGTCAGATGTCATTCTGCTGTTAAGCTCTGTGACAGCACAAGAGCTCTAAAGTCCCTCTCACCAGACAAGTATAATTAGGATCCTTTGGTATTCCATTTATTTATGAATAACTTGAGGTGTATAATCCTGAGGGACATGCAGAAAGATATTCTGAATGTCATCATGCATGTGTCCAAAGCAGGCAAGACACTGGTTCTGAGTGGAATCCTTCCTTTCCCAGACTGATACCTCTAATACAAAGAAAACTATTTAGTTTCAACAACTGGCTTAGTAACGGGTGCCATTGTACTGGGTTCCAGTATTGGAAGAGGTGACTAGCACTCCAGCTTGCTTCATCAAAGATGTCCCCTTACTTTCTATGGCTTCCTCATTTTTGGTTAGATTATGCTTTAAAAGAAATAGTTTTTGAGTGCCCCTCACTTAATCAGATATTCTTTTCATTGTAAGGACAAAATAATGAACTTGACTATTGATGAAAATGACAGACTCCATCAACTTCAAATCTCTCTTTACTTTTATTCCCCATTAATGGGTACGCCACATACTGTTGAAAGATGAAGTTTATTCACTTGATTAAGTGAAATTCAAAGGACAGTGCATTGACCATGTTTTGAAATAAACATTTTCTTATTAAGAACATCTACTTTCAACCAATTTGTTAAGTGGATATGGGGAAAACAACGTACCCTAATTTTCCTAACTTAGTGATACCATACTTGGAAAATAAGTTTTTTATATATATAAAAAAAAAAACTTTAACAAAGTGAAACTGTATGAGTTTTAAGGTACATTTATTGATTACTATTTTTTAATTTGGGGAGGCTCAAAGGAAGGGTTGGTTTTGTCCTTAAATTATATTAATTGTGACACAATTTTTGTAAATTTATGAGTAACGTGAGCAATTATTACTTAACTATTTTGTCTTATCCAGGTCTACAAACAGGATGGTAGATTAGGGAGTGCATTCAAGAATACAGCAAGCCATATTATGCATCCTTTAAATCAAAAGTATAGTGTTGTGAAAAGTATATTTAGCCAGACTGAATGCCCCTCCACTGATGTCGATTACAAAAATAAGTCTAACCCTTATTATTATTAGAAAGCTTTCTGGTAAGAAACATTTCCTGAAAGTTTTGTTCATGATAATAAAGATCTTGATGTTATCCAAATAGAGGAAAAAACGGGTAAAAAGACAGATTGGAACGATTACCCATAGTCTGGCTAGTCAGGTTATTAAAAATGTTATAGAAGACTCCTGGAAGATTTTATGTGGTAGTGATGAATTGTTTAAATTTGTTGGAGAAGAGCCTGCTTACTCAGTAAAAGAGGATGAAATTTAAAGAACATTTTAGAAAACAATGCTAGCAACAATACAGCAGGTTGAGTGGTGAAAAGGGCAAGTATAAATGCAACAGTTGTAGCATGAATGGACTTGTTAATGATGGGCCAAATGTGTTTTGTGCAAATACTAACTGCATACAATGCGTCTTCTCACTTTACTTGTAATCTATGCATGTGATTTGTATTGCTATGTGTATTTTATGAGATTCTTCAGTTGTGGGCAAAATGAGTATTAGGTTGAAGGACAGACTATATGAACATTCTTAGGCAATTAATAATGGCAAATCTAAATATTTTTCTTAAACATTCTAAAACATGAAAAAGTTTCAAGAAATTCACATTTTTTTGTAATCAATTTTGCTTGTATTAAATAGCATTAGAACTGATAGCAGGGATTATTATTTACATTACTTAGTATATGTTTGGCAGCTAAAGTTGAATACATGTTAATTTTAAGGGGTTGAATAACCCAATGGATTCTGTATGTTATTAAAAAACTGAAGAAGTTTGGTCATCATAGCTGAACACACAGCCTAGTAGGGGATAACTTGAACTACATGAAGTTTGTATGATGAAGCCTAACATCCTTAAAGATTACTTGTAGATGAAAGTGCTTACCACTTCTCTGTAATTTCACTTATTGTGTTCAGTTATTTTAACTGTGTTTTGTCTTCGGACATCCTCAGTAACTCTTGTTCCTTCTGAAATGTACTAGCAGGTATTTATGATGGCTAGTCTGCAGCTGGCTTAGAGGATCAGGCAACTTTTAATGAGTACAAGGTTTGAGTCACACAGCCTCCATTGCTCAACTCTGTGACTCTGAGCAAATCACTTAACCAGACACCGTTCTTGGGCTGAGTCTGAAAAAGGTCCATGGAGATCAGTGCTCTACCCCGGAAACAAACACAAATATAATAAAAATAAATATGTGCATTATACTGCATGGATCTTCAGTGTCTGGTGGTGCTTATATAATATGTTAAGTACTTTTGATGTTGGCTTGTGTGGGGACATATTATGTGGGTGCGGTTATGCTGCATTATTTTACACTGAATGCATGCCACCTGGATATGCCCACATGTGTAACTGTTCATATTTTGGGTAAGCATGTAAATGTATGCATAGGAGCCGCATGCATGCCTACTTCCAATCTCACAGCTAAGAGAACATGAGTTTGGCACTCTGACTTGTAGCTGTTGTTCTTAAATCTCACCTCACACTTGTCACACTACTCTAATATACCATTTCTCTTTCAGCTTGAACAGACCATGATAATAACTGCTTTGTCTTCTGCAAGAGACAGGTGAGTTTTGCAGCCAGTCATGGTTAGTAACAGCCTGCATTTAATTGCAGGAACCTGTGTTCTAAGAGACTGCCTTCCAGACAATCTGCAAATATACAGAGCTGAGTATATATATTTTTTTGGCTATAAAGTTTGTTAATTGTTGCTTAGATATCTGTTGTAACTGTTTTCTCCCTGTTCTGAGAGACTGATCTGCAAATATACAGAGCTGAGAATATTTTTTTGGTTTTAGAGTTTGCACTGTTAGTTGTTTAGATCTCTGTTGAAACTGTTTTGTCTCACCCACCCTCCCTATTTTTGGTTTGTAGTTTAAATTAGGTGGCTTTTGCAGTTGCCCACCCCACTGTAGATTTGATCTGGGACACTCCCCCAGTCCCATCTCTTTACCACATTCTACCAAATAAACTCATTCTGCACTTGCTTTTAGTCCTTTTTAATTTAATTGCATTTTTTAAACTGTGTTTGGTCTAATATTGCTGCATATTCAAGTGTGCTAGCTTGCACTGCATGTGAATTGTTTTTACTACTGTTTTTCCTACCTTTCCTGTAACTAGTGTTCCAGATACAGATTTGTTGTATCCAGGACTGTATGTAAGCTTCTGAGCCCCCCAAGTCTTTCTATGTTGGAGGGAATCCTTCTAGCTTATCAGTGGGAGTGGTAAGCATTAGGTAACCTGTCTACCACATAAGGAGTGGTTCTGGCCCATAAATTGTAGTCATTGGCCGTACAGGCAATCTCTTCCATCTCTCTCAACTTTCTGATTTGAAAGCCTGCATTTGTACTTGTTTCTGTCCTGTAACTTGTCTAGTGCAGATACAGATTCTTAGTTTTAGCACTTAAATTTGCTTATTCATGCTCAGTACTTGTTCAGAACTTGTAAGCACTAAATAAGCTAATGATTACTATAGCACTCAATCTTCCTCACTACCTAGAGGAAAACAGCTCTTGTACTCACTTTCCTCACTTATCTAGAGTAAAATAGTTTTTTTATTCAGGCATGTCCAAGGGTCAGCTCCCAGTGTTCTCTCCTGTTTATCTGATGAATCTGGGCATCTTGAGACAATGTAGAAATTGCCATATGTACACAGACAACCCTGTCCTCCTACTACCCATCACTACAACCTGTGGGAGATACACTTATCTAGCCAAACTGGAGGTAAAGCTCTCTCCAACCAAGACTGAACTTGACAGTCATGAAGAGAAGGTAAACATTTGCACCACACCACACTCATCACATAGTCTCACTAAATCTACACCACCAAAATTCAGACATAGTAACACAAAAACATTCATGGAGGCTCTCAATAATAATCTGTCTAAGCAACAGAGACCTCCAAAGCAGAAACGCAAGCAACCTCCATCCCCCAACACAACTCAAATGACACATAGTCCATACACTCAGTGTGCCACTCAACCACAGCCAATAAGCAAAACAACTTACCCAACACACTAGTCATAGGTGACTCTATAGTCAGGCACACTGATGTCCCACTCACCAGGCTATACAAGGAGAAGGTTACTGTCAGCTGCCTGTTGGGTGCCAGGATCCGCCACATAACCCACGCACTCAGGTCACTCCACAACAAGTACAAATATGACTCTGTCATTGTCCTTGTTGGTGTGAATGACCTGAGATGTACATCCATGGACTACATGAAAAGAGACATGGAAGAACTCTCCAATATTGTAGCACAGGCAGGTATGACCCTAGCCCTGAGTAGCATTCTGCCATCACCCCGAATTATACCGCAGTACAAGGACAAAATGATTGACTTCAACAATTGGCTAAGCTTCTGGTGTCATTCTAAGGGGATCCAGTATCTGTCTGCTTGGGATGACATGGTCAACCGACCACGATGCTTTGCCACAGATGGCCTGCACCTGTCGCCCCTGGGATTCTGGATACTGGCTAAGACTCTTGCTGCCCCTATAGTGCCTTTTTATGCAAGGTTCAAATAACAAATTCACCACCGTAATAGGAACAGGCAAGCAAAAACTGAGGGTAATGCTACTCAATGCTAGAAGTCTACATCTCAAAATGCACTCACTCGAGGCACTCCTTAAAATGGAGAACATCGATATCTATGCAGTGACTGAGACCTGGTTCAAGGCTCCAGAGAGCACCCCTGCACTACCAGACTATAACTCACACCACACTTTTCGGCCATGTAACCTGGACCGAAACACCAAAGGCGGAGGTGAGTCTATATTCATTAAAGATATCCACACCTCCAGGCTAGTTGCTCAGCATAATCCATCTGAGGTTATCCAAGTGCAACTAACTATGGGCAAAACTGCAATCCAAATTGTAGCTTGCTACAGATCCCCCACCATGCCCCAGGATTCCCACTCCTCTTTTCTTGATGTACTGGAAAATATTAGGGTTCAACCAAACACCCTAATAATGGGTGACTTCAACTACCCCACCATTAACTGGGAAAACTACTCGTGTACCAACTCCTTAGCTCAATGCTTTCTGGAATTCATAAACTCCAATGCCCTGGATCAACTTATCCACACACCCCATCAGGGGCAACAATATCCTAGACCTAGTATTACCAACATGATTGACCGGTGTTCCACACCTGAAGTCAACTCCTCATTGGTCCGATCCGACCATAAGCTAATCACCCTTGATATCCACATCCCACCCCCACCCCTCACCCCAATTAAGGAAAGCATAATAAAAAATGTCTCCAAAGCCAACTTCATGCTTCTTAAGACAGAAGTGGTAAACTTCATGACACCCATGCAGATGTACAATACAGTTACAACTGCTGAATCCTACACAAATGCACTCTATAAGCAAAAGAGAGTACAATTCCACTGAGTGGAGGAGCTCCCTGTTCAGCCTCAGTAAGAAGCTGTGATCCCTTATAAAAATCCTCCAAAGCTAGCATCCAAGGATAACCACAAAGCATTCTATATCTATGCCAAGAATCTCGATGGCAACACCCAGATCTGCTCTGAGTTACAGCACGAAGGCATGAAAATTAAAGAACCAACTGATATTGCCAACATCCTGGCAGACAGGTTCAGTGGTAACTTTACCCCCACCCCCGAAAGGTCCCACATCTATACAGGAAGAATGCAGAGTCCCTGTAATCACAACTATGCAGGTAAAAGCTGTAGTCTCTAAAGCCAAAAACACAGCATCCATGGGACCGGACAACATCCCAGGCTGCGTTTTACACGACCTTCAGAAAGAACTGGCTCCCCACTTAAGCACCATGTTCAATAATAGACTTGCATCAGGCTTTGTGCCAACTGAAAGGTGCACAGCAATAGTTATCCCATTCCACAAAGGGGGAGCCACCACTGATCCCGGGAACTATCGACCTATTAGCCTGACGAGCCTGGTCTACAAGGCCATGGAACGTATCATCCTGGAACTCATAAACAAAGACATTGGTACCCTCCAAACTCTGGATCCCACCCAGTTCTGGATCCCACCCAGTTCAGGTTTGTGAAAGGCAGATCATGCCTCCTGATTGACTTCTTTGAGGCAGTCACCAAAGCCGTAAATGAGGATAAGGTGGTTCACACAGCCTATCTTGACCTCGCCAAGGCTTTCGACACCATCACCCATTCTGGAATTATAGCTAAACTCACTAAACTAGGTATAAATCCCTACATCACAAGATGGGTTGCCAACTGGCTCATTGACAGAACCCACACTGTAAAAGTTGCAGACTCCAAATCTGACCTCAAAGCAGTGACAAGTGGAGTACCACAGGGTTCCGTCCTGGGACCTCTTCTGTTTGGTATCTACTTCTCTGAAGTACAGGTTAACACAGAAGGCCTCTGGCTAATGAAGTTTACAGATGACTGCAAACTAGGAGCCATAGTCAAGACCCCAAATGATGTGGACATCCTACAGAAGGGCTTCACTGAGACAGATGCCTGGTGTCAGAGCCATGGCCTCAAGCTCAATGTCAAAAAGTGCAGTGTCATCCCCTTTGGTAAAAACTCTGTACCCATGAACTACCACATAGGCAGCAATCTACTTAACACCAAATGTGTGATAAGAGACCTTGGGACCCATGTGGACAGTAGTCTCTCCTTTGATAATCACATCGCCACAGTAGTCAGGAAGTCCTTCGATATGGCACACCTCATCATAAAAGGGTTCTCATCCAGGAAAAAAGAGGTCATTGTTCTTCTCTACTTGACACTCATTAATCCCATTATAGAGTACAAATGCCCCTTTGGAATATACCTTACAAGACATCTGCAGCAGCTGGAAAGGCCACAGAAGTACCTCACAAATAGGATTACTGGCCTCAAACAAATGCCCTACACTGACTGTCTGACCGTCCCAAAAAACTCCAGCTTTACTCCGTAGCATATCGCCTACTCTGAGGTGATCTCTGCCTAACATATAAAGCTATGTCAAACCCAGAGCTGTTGGACATGCTACACCTAAAGAAATCCCAATCCCTCTGAGCTACATGCTCTAAGGACCTAAACCTTGTCACCACAATAAATAGGACATGCTGGAGGGATAGATTCCTGTCCCAGAGACTTCCCATATTCTGGAATAGGCTACCCATCTATGTCAAGTAAAGTTCTTCATTAGCACTCTTCAAGAAAAATCTTGATGAGTGGATGGGAAATAGGAAATACACCCCGGGGATCACTTCTGTGTGTCTGCTCGACAGTGGCACAGGAAAATAACTTTCTTGGGTGGCGTAAGTCAGGGAACCTTGTTGGCTAGGCTTACATAGGTCCTTGGGCCAATAGCCTAGTACCTACCTATGAACCTATGAACTACTGCAGATGATATCCAAAGCACTGTGAGGAAAACTCACTTACGGCAGACTTCACAACTGTGAGGAAAACTCACTTATGGCAGACTTCACAACTGTGAGGAAAACTCATGGCAGACTTCACAACTGTGAGGAAAACTCACTTACGGCAGACTTCACAACTGTGAGGAAAACTCACGGCAGACTTCACATTGTGTATCTTCATTGCACGTCCAGAAAATGGATTTGCTCAGCAGGTACTTCCTGTTCCCCATTTATACTGAAGCTGAGGGCAAAAAGGATTGTTGTGCCTCAGGCATACCTTTCAATGTCTTAGAGCAAGAAATCTGGACAAAGCCATAAATAATGGGGGGGGGGGAGCAAAGGCCCCAAAACAGGGACTCTTTTTAAATACTGCTCTTACAAACTTAAAAAGTTGATGGAGTAACAGGTTTTACATAAGCATGATTTTTTTAATGGTATGAAGTATGAAATTCAAATGTCTGTCTTTATTTTCTGACTTCAACCCTCAGTGATTTGCCAGAAAACCTCAATTTTTTGAGAAACAGACCAAAAATATCATGCCAAAATCTGGACATTCTGTGAAAATCTATATAGCTGAGAGGTATGGCCTCACCAGAATGGGGTCCTGACTCTTTGCTAGCAAGTAGTCAAAGTCCCTTTCCTGGTGTGTTCCACCTGCAGCTGGAGCAAGTGATGGAATGTAAAGTAGAGGAAGAACAGTGGGCAGGTGTATAGTCCAGACGAAGACCATCTCAGACCGGATTGCAGACTCACTCACTTGGATAGTCCCAATCATCTGGTCATGACGGGACAGTGTGGCCATAATAGGAGTCACCCTTATTCATTAGCTGCTAATGAATAACAAGAATGTATCTCTGGGATGGGATGGCAAATGGCAGATGACACATTGTTGCTCATACCCTAAACCATCTGCAGCCACATGTGCCCCTTTTGCCTTGAGTCACAGCCTGCACCCTGTGCATCAGTCCCCTCTCTCCATTATCATTTGACTATCCTCTGTTTATTCTACTCATGATCTCATCCCGTGTCTCTCCAACATACCTCTCAACATCCTAGTTGTGTGATTGTACCAAAGACTTCTAAACAAAAATGTGTTTTATGAAAGGAGCTGTATATTAGGAGACCTTACTGCATAAGAATGTCCAAAACATCATCTAGAATGTTCTCTGTATTGAAAACTCTTTTTACACCATTGGTGTCTGTGAAGTTGTACTTCCTATGTTTTAGTCCCCCCCCATGTGGTTCATATGTAAATATTAGGCTATCATTCTGCAGACTATTACACACTTAGCCAATAACCAGAGATCAGAATCAAACCCTGCACCTCTTAAGTAAAGACTTTAACCATTATGCCAACCCCACCCTCTTCTGTCCCACAGTATCCCAGTTGCTATTAACAACTTTGCTTCTATTCTATACTAGTGTTGTTGCACACGTGCTAAAGTAACCCCAATTGATTAGAATTTCCTGGTTTGCTGATCAGCAACCTAGGGTTGCTACATTTGTAGAAGGCAAAAACAGATGAAAAGCTTTTTAGCTTTTTTTTTTTGGCCTTGTTCCTTGGCCTGGCTTAATGATAACATTTCATACATCAAGGCTGGGTGGTAAAGCAAATAAAAAACTATTCAGACAACTGATCTTCGTTGAACTTTAGAAAGTCATGTAAAAGAGTATATGAAGAAACTAACTTCAGAAATATGTGGGGATTCCAAATGACTGAAAAAATCTGAACCGACAATCATCAAAACTAAACTTCTTGAATTGCAAACTTAACAGAAAAAATATCTGAGAAGCACTAAACCATGCCTAAGATATATCCTATCTTACGATAAATAAATAAATAAATAAATAAATAAATAAACACTCTGAATCATAGCTCTCAACCGCTTCACTCAAGAATCAGGCACAAAGCCAAAAATAATGTAGTGCATAAAAAAAAAAAAAAAAAAAAAGCAGTGACACTTTGCATTCACTTAGGTGCTAGAATAAATTAATTTATATTAACAAACATTTTCTGAAGGAAGTCTCTAATAGTAAGTACCAATCAGTTTTATTGATTTAATTCCTCATTTTATTGCTACAAAATCACAATTTTATGAGGGACAGAAAAGCAGTGAGGCACAAATCAATAATATCCATTAGAATAGGTGATCTGTTGAGAGCTATACTGTGAAACATTAGCCTATATCTGGTTGACAAAATGTAATACCTGAATAAATAGGAAGGATACTTACTATCATTTTTGTTTCATTCCCATGAGCAGGGGTATTGTGTGCAACCACCTGTGCAGACTGTTTGCTTTTTCAGTCATCAGGTGACCAGCAATACATTATACCCTCTATGTTTATTTATTTTTTTATTTTTTGGATTCCTTCTATTACACCTCTTATATGGTTGCCTTCCCCTTCTTTAAATACATCATCTATCCATCCAGTGAGCTCTGCCACCTGGTATTTTTGCTTCCCAGATATAGCTATTTGAGACTGGGCAGGCTATAGTATCAACACATTATTTATTTGTTTTTCATCAGCACTGCTGTTTTGAGTAACTTTCTGCATAAATATGGACATTGGTATTATAGGTTCATAGGATGATACTAGGCTATTAGCCTGGAGGCCATTATAAGCCTAGCAAAGAATTTTGCCCCTGTTCCCATAAAGTCAGCACCTGTTTCCCCTGTCCAGCAGGGACAAAGGTGGGATCCTAGGGGTGTATTTTCTATTTCTCATCCAGTCGTCCAGGTTTCTCTTAAAGAGGGCTAGAGAGGTACTCTGCTTGACATGGAGAGGGAGTCTATTCCACAGATGGGGGGAGTCTTTGGGACACAGTTCTATTAATGTCATGGACCAGGTTGAGACCTTGCATGCAGGTTGCGCAAGTGGAGTTTGACTTATGGATATGCAGCAACTCCATCAAGGCTGGGTCTGAGATGGTCTTGTATGCCAGACACAGGTCACCAGTAGAGGGATAGGGATTTTAGCCTGTCTGTATACGATAGGTGTTTGAGACCCTGGATTTTCCTGGTCAGGAACCTCTGTGGTCTCTCCTACTGCTGTATGTGCTTGGCAAGGTACATGCCGAAGGGTACACCGTACTTGATAATGGGTCTGATGAGGGAGGAGTAAAGGGGAGTTATGACCTCCTTGATCTTGGATGAAATAATTCCCTTATTTATAAGGTGCACCATTTAGAAAACCTTCTGTACAATGGTGGCAATGGTCAAACGTCAAGTTGCTATCAAGCTGGGTGCACAAGTCCCTCAGTACTGATTGTGTGATGAGTGCATTCTTATTAATGTGATAATTAGTGGGAACACCATTGTCACTATTTTCTGTATATTATCCTTGCCTTTTTCATTCACCACTAGCCCTTTCTTCGATTCAAAGGTCATTACTATGCCAACAGCCCCAAGAGGGCATTTTAAGCCTAGCCATGTACTCCCATATATAATTGACTGGACATAAGATAATCTACTCATTACTCCTCTCAGTGACAGTGTGATGCAACCAGTCCATGCTCATCTTCTGTTCTACACACTGAAGAATAGAACCCACTGATACTAGTTGTTTTCTTCTTCTGTAAGGTCCTGTACATGCCTCTTTTGGGCACCCATTTTGGGCATGCAGGGAATCAATCCTGTTTTCTCCTTATTGTGCATCAATAAAAGAACAGTTTGTTTGATGGCAACCAAAGAAGTACGGATTAGTACTGATATAAACTTGTAACACCAACCAACTGCCTTTACCTTTCAGAATTCTAGCCAGCTCTGCTGTGAGATGAGAAACCTTCTGGGTTAGACCTAGAAATGCCTCTAGGTGAGGCAACGCTGTTGCCACTAAAATATTTTCCACAAGATCATGGCATCATAACCACAGCACTGTACTGTTCCATCATTAATGTACGCTTTGCATACTTGCTGGATTCTGTTTATTTTTACTTTATGTCTTTATTATTTATTTATTTATTTATGCTTTATTGACTAAGTTATTCAGACTAGTCTAGCCTTTTCAGTGGAGATCTGAATTGGTATTTGTACTACTAGAGAAAATGTGGCCAGGGCATCAGGGAATTTCCCTTAGTCTTGGTAGTCGGGGGAAAGATTTGTGTGTTACACATCCTAACTTCCTGCTTCTTGTCCAGGCTAGGAGGCAGGCAGGAGGAACAGGAAGAAAATATGGCTGATCCAGATTTCACTGAAAATGAAGTGAAGGTTGATGAAAATGTTGCTGAAATGGAAGAATCGCTACCAGCAGTTTTTTTTTCTGATGCTGTGGGTGCAGAAGAACACTGATATTGGGAGAAAAAGAGATAGTACCTGTAATGGATATGGATTCAGAGGAACACTTTCAGATGAGACTGTTTGAAGGAGAGACAGTTACCTCTGAAAAAATGCATAATTACAACCCTCCAATTGGGTGTGTTGCAGCATGATTATTTGGAAGAAATGGTAAAGCAGAGTGAACCAGAAAGTGGCTCAACAATTTCATGGAGTGACATCATGGAGAAAATAGAAGAAAAAGGAGAAAAAGAGACTGTGCCTTAAAAAGGTCAAGAGACAAAAATGTATGCACAAACTGTGGGAGAATGACCAAAGAAGACACAATAAATAAAAGAAACAAAAAAAGTATACAGTATGTGTGAGCTATAAAAAAGAAGAAAGTTTGGACAAGCATAAGGCTTGGGACTCTGTCATAACACCTCTGGCTGTTAAAGCAAAATAGGTAAAATCATTAATTTTAATTAATAGAGACCTTTTGTGACTTGATATTTGGGACTGGGCAGGCCATGGAAAATTTTTTGGGTCCATACGAACAACAGAAAAATATTTATCCATGGTCAGAATATGTCATGCAAGTTTTTTACATACAAACAGAAAAACAATAATGATCAATTTAGAACTGAAGTTGAAGCAAAAGAAAGTACAGTTTTGTACCTACCATAAATGTAGATGTCCGATAGGTATGCATCTGCAGTCATCACATATGGGTTGTCCTGCCTCAGGCAGCCCTTCGGTCGGCCGGATTCCAAAGTCTGGGTCTGGCCTCGGCTGATGACGCACTTTCCCCGACGTCAGAGCGTCTGGGGTATAAAAGCATCAGCCGACGCCATTTTCCTCAGTTTTTCTTGACCCAGATGCCAGGTGCCCTCTAAGGAAGGCTAAAATTTGGAGATATGCATTGCAAAAACAAATCCAAACATGCACAGTGCTATAAAAAACAAATACACCATAATAGATCCCCCCAGCTAGCTATAAGAGGGGGAAGTACCCAAGAAGTATACCACAGAGGGGAAGGAGGGAGGGTAAACCTGACTGCAGATGCATACCTATCGGACATCTACATTTATGGTAGGTACAAAACTGTACTATGTCCTTCAAGGATGCATCTGCAGTCATCACATATGGGTAGAATACCATAGCCAATCTGGGGGTGGAGGTCTTAAGTAAAGGATGGTGTAGCTAAGATACCCTGCAGGACTGCCGTAGCAAAGCCTGCTCTGGATCTGGAGTATAAAGGTAAATTGTAATGCTTGGCAAATGTATGCACGGAGCTCCATGTAGCAGCTTCTAAAATGTCCTTGGTAGCCACCCCTCTTAGGAAGGCTGTGGTGGTGGCTGTGGCTCTCGTGGAATGAGGTCTAATGTTAGCTGGCACAGTTTTTCCATGAAAGGAGTAACAAAAACAAATGCAATTTCCTATCCATTTTGAAATTGTCTGTTTGGAAATTGCTTTTCCTTGTGCCCCAGCAGCATATGCTACAAACAGCTGGTCAGTCTTTCTGTAACTTTTAGTTCTGTCCAAGTAGTAGCGCAACTGTCTGTGTATGTCCAGGGTGTGCAGAAGTTTCTCCCCTTTATTTTGTGGTTGTGGGAAGAATGTAGGCAAGTGAATAGCTTGGTTCAAAGATACCCTGGATACCACCTTTGGCATAAATGTAGGATTGGTTCTCAATGAAACTATGTCCTGATGAAAGATAAGAAACGGCTGTACCGCCATTAGAGCTTGTAACTCAGATACTCTTCTTGCTGAGGTTATGGCCAGAAGGAAGGCAGTTTTCCAAGACAGAAACTGTAGATCTGCCGATGCTGCTGGTTCAAAGGGAGGAAGTGTTAGTTTTTCCAACACAAAGTTAAGGTCCCAAGTAGGTAGAGGTGGTTTCCTTGGAGGATTGATGTTTTTGATTCCTCTTAGAAACTTTCTCAGGAGAGGATGAGAGAAGACAGGTGGATTAACATTGTATTCTGGTGAAATTGCTGAGGCATGTATCTTAATGGAAGAGTAAGACAGGCCGTTGTGGAACAATTCTGCCAGATATTCCAGTATATGTGCCATGTTCATCACTGTCACATCTAGGCCCTTTGTTGTGTTCCAAGTGTGAAATCTTTTCCATTTTGCTGAATATGCCTTCCTTGTGGAAGGCCGGCGAGCTTCCATAATAATATCCTTCACTCTCTGGGATAGCTTATCCTGAGGAGGAGTCATGGTATTTTCCAGGCAGTTAGCTGCAAGGTTTTCAGGTTGGAATGCAGAGTCTTGAAATTGGGATGCGTCAGTAGAAGTGGCCATAGGGGGAGAGGCCACGGTTTCGTCTGTGACATGCTCTTTAACAGTGGGTGCCAGTGCTGTCTTGGCCAGTTTGGAGCTATCAGAATCACTCTGGGCTGCTCTGTCCTGATCTTCAGTAAGACCTTGGTCATTAATGGGAGAGGTGGAAAAGCATACACTGTTAGAGCTTTCCAGCTGAAAGAGAGAGAGTCCACTTTCCATGCTTGTGGGTGGTATGTCCTTGAGCAGAATTTCTTCAGTTGATGATTGTGGGGGGAGGCGAACAGATCTATTTCGCCTTCCCATGATTGTGCTATGAGTAAGAAGATGTCTGGGTGCAGCATCCATTCGTGTGCATCCATGGTATTTCTGCTTAAGCTGTCTGCCAGTATATTGTCTTTCCCTGGCATGAACTGGGACTGCAGCTGTATATTGAGTTTCAAGGAAAGTTCCATAGATTCATTGCCAGTCTGCAAAGAGGGTAGGAATGGGTGCCTCCTTGCTTGTTTATGTACCACATAACTGTGGTGTTGTCTGTCCTTATGAGTAGGTGGCCTTGATGAAGAAAAAGTTTGAAGGCCTCGATTGCGTGTATCACTGCCAGCATTTCCTTTTGGTTTATGTGCATGCAGCTCTTTGTGACCATAGCCCTTGGATACATCTGCCTCCATGTGTGCTCCCCAACCTTGGTCTGAAGCATCCGTAGTGATGGTTTGGTTGGCTCTTGGCTTGCTGAAGGGCAACCCACTGTTCGACTGGCAGGCTTGAGCCCACCACAGAAATTCCTTTTGAAGGCATGGAATGAGTGGGATCAAAGTTTCTAAGCTGTGACTGTGCTGAGTCCATAAACTCCTTAGGTACCATTGTAATTTTCTCATATGCAGCCTTGCTTGTGGAATCAGAAGAATGCAAGATGCCATGTAACCCAGGGCCTGCAGGATTTTCCTTGCAGTCAGCTGAGTTTGTCTTGTCAGATTCTTGAAGTAATCCGGTAGTTGTCTTTGTTTTTCTTCTGTGAGAAAGGCCATTTGGGTGTTTGTGTCTAGATCCGCACCCAGAAAAGTTATTCTTTGGGATGGAACAAGTCTTGATTTGTGGATGCTGACTGTATATCCCAAGGCCTGCAGTAGGTGGATGGCATAATCCAAGTCCTTTAACAAAGTTTGCTTGCTGTCTGCTTGTATAAGGCAGTCGTCCAGATATGGGTAAATTTTAATCCCCTGAAGTCTGCAGTGTACAATTACTGATGCCAGGCATTTCGTGAATACTCTGGGCGCAGTAGATAAGCCAAAGGGCAATGCTGAGAATTGATAATGCTCTGACCCTGCAAGAAATCTGAGGTGTCTTTTGCAACTTTGTCTGATAGGGACATGCAGGTATGCCTCCTTGAGGTCTAGAGTCACCAGCCAAGACCCCTTGCCCAGCATGGGAAGGAGTTGCTGTAGAGTCAGCATTTTGAATTTTGCCACAATGAGGTAAGTATTCAGTGCGGACAAGTCGAGAATAGGCCTCCATTGATTTTCTTTTCTTGGAACAAGGAATAATCTGGAGTAAAATCCTTGGCCTTGTTCTGAAAGAGGTACCTTTTCTATAGCTTTCATTTGTATTAAGTTGGAAATTTGTTTCAAAGCCTCTGCCCCTGATTTGGTGGCAGGTCTGGCATGCCTTTTCTTTTGGCAATGTGTGGAAATGGAACCTGTATCCTTTGTCTATTATTTGCAGTGTCCATGTGTCCCTTGTAATGCTGTGCCAATTTTTGAAAATAAGAAAGCTTTCCCAAAGGTGCTTCTAATTAAGCCCTGGTCGGAGTCAAAACAAAGTCATTGAGTCTGTCCTGGTGTAGCAGTTGTAGTTCCTGCACTACCTCTCTGGTTGGGAGACTGCCATTGACGGCCTCTGTAGGAGCCTCTAGCTTGCCCTCTACCTCTGGCATGCCTATTCCTGCCTCTCTGAGATCTGTCTGAGTCCGGAAAGGACCAATTCTTAGTAGGCCAATTTCTGCTGAATCTTGGTGGTTGGACTTGCAGAAAGTCTTTGACTGTTTGCACAGATTTTGCCTTTTCTTCAAATATTTTTAAGACCTCTTGAGCCGTGGAACCAAATAATTTTTGCTTTTCCATAGGAGCATCCAAAAGCTTAGCTTTAACATGGTCTGGCAGAGATTGTTCCTTCAGCCAGGCATGCCTACGTATAACTGCACCTGTCATAGCTGACCTACATGAAGCTTCCAATGCATCATAACCACACTGCAAGAAATGGTTACTAACCTGCTGGGAGTTATGTACCAGATCCTGAAGGGATTTGTGATCAAGGGGTTCAGAAGAAGACAGTTTCTTATGCAATTCATCTAACAAATACTCTTGGTACTGTATCATATAAAATTGACAATTTAATGCCCTCATGGAAAGAGTTGCAGAAGTATACACTTTCTTACCCCATATGCTCTGGACTCCCTTTCAGAGGGTAGAGGATTTTTAGCAGTGGCAGCTGCAACCCTTTGGGCCCTGGGAAATAGTTTCTGGATCAGCAGAGTGGGCCTTGTACAGGTGTAGATGTGAGTCCGGGACCCTGTAGTACCTATCAGGTTTGGCAGGAGCTGGAGGGAGAGAGTCGGGGGCTGTACTAGCATCAGAGTACACATCATCAATGACATTCAAAACAGGAGGTATAGCTAAAGGCCTATGCTGAGGTAAATGTAAAAAGGTCCTTAATCTCTTTCTAGAATCAGAGAATTCCTGTCCCTGCTACTGAAAATGTTCTCTCATAGAGTGTAATGTCTCTCCAAAGGAAAACTCTTCAAGAGGGGAGGCCGAGGGAATAGATTCTTCAGCATCAGAATCCTCGTAGGCCGAATAAGCCTCCTCCTGGTGGTCTGACAGAGTAGAGCCATCAGTGGACTCATCTGAGGAGTGGGGGTCAGAGGGCTCAACCCTGGGCCTTTTGTCTGGAGGTGGTTGAGAGCCCCTGTCCAGATGAGGTTGAGAACCTCTAATTAAGGAGATAAGATCCTCTGCTAAGCTAAGAATCTGTGAGCCAGTAGAAGGTCTCTGAGAGGTAACCTTGGGAGGCAAAGCTTTAGTAAGTTTAGCAGCTTTAGCCCTAGAGAAAGCCTTAATGGACATGGATGCAGGAGGTCTGGCTGCACCACGTGCAGGAGTAGACTTGTCTAAAGGAATGGTGTCGGCAGGTTCCTGGACACCAGTTTCAGTAGGTAATTCAATAACCGACCCGGGCCTCCGGGGCCGAGGTAGTCGGTTGTGCGGTTTCGATGTCGGAAGTACCAAGGACTCGGTTTCAGCCGAGACCGAGACACTTAGGCTTGACCGTGGTTTCAGCCGAAACCGCGGCCTCGGTCCTTGTCTTCCGTTTCTTAACTAAATCGGTCGGAATCTCCGATGGCATCTTGTAAGCAAAACTAGCCCCAAAGAATTCCTCTGCAAACTCCGACCGATGTCTAAGAGTTCGTCGGTTGAAGGAAGCACAGGCTGAAAAGGCTGAGACGTAGTGGTCTGGGCCTAGGCAGGGGAGGCAGTAAGAGTGGAAATCCTTATGAGGTATTTGTTTCCCACAAGTTAAACAATTATTAACTTTATCTGACATTGGCTGAGGCAAGAAAGAGTCCCCAATGGGGTACTTAGCTTTTTCGAAGTCTTCGGTAGCTGAATCACAGGAGCTGGCCGACCGGCAAACTGCTTCTGCTTCAAGCACGCAGCGGCAAGAAAGACTGTGGAAAATGGCGTCGGCTGATGCTTTTATACCCCAGACGCTCTGACGTCAGGGAAAGTGCGACATCAGCCGAGGCCAGACCCAGACTTTGGAATCCGGTTGACCGAAGGGCTGCCTGAGGCAGGACAACCCATATGTGATGACTGCAGATGCATCCTTGAAGGACATCTGAAAGAACATTTCTAAACTTTATATAAAGAAGTAATGGACACTACAAAGGTATATGCTGAAAAAAGACTATGGATTGGGGGTGTGGAGTAATACTGACAATGGAAAATGCTAATGTTATGCACACACCTAGTATTATTAATGTTCATGGGTAATAGGGGGTTTCTGAAATACGGGCGTCAACCAAAAACTTGTTACTTTTGTGGAAAAATTATCATTTAATCAATGAATGTGGTAGAAAATATGTTATTTATGTGGTTAAACAGGGAATAATGCAAAAAATGTGGCAATACTGGTCATTCGTGGCTAGAATGTGAAATTAATGTGCAAGAAAATGAAAATGAAGTTAAACAGGATAAAGAGATAGTCGAATGTGTTATACAAGAAACTGTATAAAAAGATGTAACTGATAAAGAGGTTATACATGAAGTAAAAGAAAATAACAAGGAAAAAGAAACAGAGGAGCCAAGTGAGGAAGAAGCAAACTGGTGTACAGCAAGAATAAAAGGAATTTGATAGGGAAAAGAGTTAAAGAAAGGAAAAGAAAATTCAAAAACACAATGTTTAGAGAAAATAAGAAAGAAAAGGGATAAAGATTTTATTATACTAACTGTTCTTAAAAGCTGAAAATATTAACTTTAAATGTGAACGGTATGAAAAACCTTAAAAGGAAAATAGGTATATTACAAAGGTGTGCTGCAGTAGCTGCACATATTATTGTTTTAGAAGATATCAGATTATTAACAGAGAAAGAAAGAACACAAACTGAAAAACTTTGGAATGGTGTGGTAGTTTGGAACATGGGGAAAGAAACATGCTCAGGCATATTTAACTATGTCAAGAAAGCATTAAAATATTAGATGTAACCATAGTGGAACTAGGCCGAACTATGGTAATAGACATAAAATGGAAAAATATGTGTATAGAAATATAGCTTTATGGGCATATTTAACAAAAAAGAGAGAGAAGTGATGTTTAAAAATACTCTTGAATATGTTTGTGTAAATGTGGACATTATAGTGGTGGGTGATTTTAATTGCAATTTAAGGAAAAATAAGAGCAATTGTGATGTTAAAATGGATAAAGAAATTATGAGAACGGGAAAGTTAAGTCTGTGGGAGAATAACCACTGGACCTATAAAAGGAATGAAATTAGGACATAAATTGACTTTCTTAATATCTATTTAAAAGTTATAAAAATGAATTAAGTATGCTGGATTTTCAGATCATATGGCAATATGGGTTAAAGTATAGGAAAATGGAAAATATATAAGAATAGGAAAAGGAATAAAGAGAATTAATGAAAATGAATTAGATTTAGAAGAGAAAAAAGAACTTGTGGAATTATAGAAAAAAAATCATACGACTATGAGGGAGCTTTATGAGAATTGGACTGTTTCATGGCTTAATTGTAAAGAAAAATATAAAAAGCATTTTTGAATGTATAAGGAAAAAAAGAAGAAAAGAAAAGAGAGAGATAAGATATTAAGTCAAGAAACATTTAGAGACTTATTAGAAAAGAAAAATTCCACTTATGAAAAAGAAAGAGAAATATCTAAAATGAATCAAATTAAAATTAAAAAACTTGTTATATAACTGTGGGAGAAAGAGCAAAGAAGAAAGAAGAAATAAAAGAAACAAAAAATAAGTACACAGTATGTGTGAGCTGTAAAAAAAGAATGTTTGGGCAGGAATAAGGTTTGGGATTCTGTCATAGCACCTCTGGGTGTCAAAGCAAAAGAGGTAAGAGTATCCATTTTAATTAATAAGGAGACTTTTTGTGACTTGATATTTGAGACTGGGCAGGCCATGGAAACATTTCTGGGTGCATATGAATAAAAGAAAAATATTTATCCATGATCAGAATATGTTGTACAAGCTTTTTACAGACAAACAAAAAAAAAGAGTAATGATCCAGTTTAGAACTGATGTTGAAGAAAAATAACTGAAATAACATTTGTTAACTGTATGTAAAGAAGTAATAGACACTACAAAAATGTATGATGAAAGAGAACTATGGACTGGGGATGGGAATGTGGAGTAATACTGAAAATGGAAAATGATAATGTTATGCATGTACCTAGTATTATTGATGTTCGCGGTAATAGGGTTTTGTGAAATACAAGAGTCAACCAAAAACTTGTTGTGGAAAACTAATCATTTAATAAATGAATGTGATAAAAAATATGTTATTTATGTTGTAAAACAGGGCATAATGCAAAAAATGTGATTTTAAAGTGCAAAAATGTGGCAATACTGGTCATTCATGGCTAGAATGTGAAATGACTGTACAATAAAATGAAAATGAAGTTATACAGGATAAAGAGATAGTAGAATATGTTATACAAGCAAATGTACAAAAAGATGTAACTGATAAAGAGGTTATACATGAAGTTAAAGAAAGTAACAAGGGAAAAGAAACAGCTGAATCAAATGAGGAAGAAGCTAATTGGTGCACAGTAAGAAATAAAAAGAATTCAATAGGGAAAAGAGTTAAAGGAAAAGACAATTCAAAAACATAATGCTTAGAGAAAATAAGAAAGGAAAGGGATAAACATCTTATTATACTAACTGTTCTTAAAAGCTGAAAATAGCTTTAAATGTGAACGGTATGAAAAACCTTAAAAGGAGAATAGGTATATTACAAAGGTGTGCTGCAATATCTGCACATATTATTGTTTTAAAAGATATCAGATTATTAACAGAGAAAGAAAGAACAGAAACTGAAAAACTTTGGAATGGTGTGGTAGTTTGGAACACGACGAAAGAAACATGCTCGGGCATATGTATATTATGTCAAGAAAGCATTAAAATATTAGATGTAACCATAGTGGAACTAGGATGGACTATGACAATAGAAGTCCAATGGAAAAAATATATGCATAAAATTATAGCGTTATATACACATGCAACAAAAAAAGAGAGAGAAATGATGTTTAAAAATATTCTTGAATATGTTTGGTAGAGAGTGGTGGGTGATTTTAACTGTATTTTATTTACAATAAGAGCAAAACAACTGTGATGTTAAAATAACTAAATTATGACAATTGTGGAAGTTAAAGTAAGTGGGAGAATAACCACAGGACCTGTAAAAGAAATGAAATTAGAACAGAAATTGATTATTTTTTTAATATCTGATTATTTAAAAATTAAGTATGCTGGATTTTCAGATCATGTGGCAATATGGGTTAAAAAATGAAGACTATATAATAATAGGAAAATGAATAAAGAGAATTAACAAAAATGAATAAGATTTAGAAGAGAAAGAAAAACTTGTGGAATTATGGAAAAATCATATGACTATGAGGGAGTTTTATGAGAACTGGACTGTTCCATGGCTTAATTGTAAAGAAAAAATATAAAAAAGGTATTTTTAGAATGTATAAGGAAGAAAAGAAAACAAAAAAGAGAGATACAAGATATTAAATCAAGAAACATTTAGAGACTTAGAGAAAAAAATTTCATTTTATGAAAAGAAAGAGAAATATATAAAATGAACCAAATCAAAATTAACAATTTGTTATATAAGCAAAAATATTGCTTACAAGGAAAAAGAAGTGGTGGCACCATATTTGAGTAAAATAATAAAAGAAGGACAAATAAAATAATTAAAAAATAAGGAAGGTAAGCAAATAAGACAGCAAGAAGGAATATATGAAATAATTAAGGAATGTGTATCGGAATTATTTGTTAAGAGAGAAGAAAACATAGAACAAATTTATAAAGGTGAAAAATTAAATAAGGAAGATAATGAGTCTTTAGAACAGAAAATAACCATATAAGAATTGAATGAAATTCTAAAAGATATTAACATGAATTCTGCAACAGGACAGAATTGAATATGGTATGTATAAAGAAATGAAAGAGTGGCAAAAAATATTTTTTATAGAAGTTATGAATGAATGGTTAGAAACTGGAATTAAAAAGAAAGAGAGATATACAGGAGTTATATATTTTATATTTAAAATAAGAAATAAAAAGGAGATAAAAATTTGGAGAGCTATAACATTGAATAATACAGATTATAGTTTTTTATGAGAATAATAACAAAAAGGTTATAGAAAAAAATGGATAGACTATATGATCAAAATGTATTTGGAAGAAAATGAAAAGGAAGTCAAGAGTTGTTATGGATAATAAGAGAAAATTGATTATATAAATAAAAATGTAGAAGTGAAGGTTATGATAGGGGATATAAGTAAAGGTTATGATAATATTCAATATAAATAATTATGGAGAATTTTGCAAGCATATAATGTAAGCAAAAAAAATTACAAACAATAAAATCTGTTTATGAAAGGAACTTTGTGGAATTAAATGTAAATGGCTGGATTGGGGAAGAAATAAAAATAGAATGTAGAATCAAGCAGGGCTGCACAGCTAGTAGTTTAAGTTTCTCTTTAGTTATGAATGTAATAGTGAAGGAAATTAATAAAATATCAAGTAGTGGTGGATACAAAATGATGAAGGAAGTGGAATTGCCAATAATGTATAATTATGCAGATGTTGTATTAATTGTTAAAAATAAGGTATGGATGGGAAAAGTAGATGAAAAATTAAGTATACATTTAAAAATGGTTTAATTACAAATAAGGAGAAAAGTAAAGGATTTGGTTTTGAAGGTATGATAGGAGGTGTTGAGTTCAATGAAAAATATATAAATACATTAGGAATAACATTTGGAAGGAATGAATGCAGACAACAACAACGAGGTGATGTATTCAAAGAAAAAAGGATATGACTAATTTTTGGAACTCACTTAGATTTTCATATAGAAAAAAGCACACTTGTTGAACACCATGGTAATAGGAAAAATTGCTTATATTGCTAACATTTATATGATTCCTATTAAGTATTAAAAGGAATTATGAAGGAAAATAAAAACTTGATAGAAATTATACTTTATTATAAATATAAGGAATTGTGGGAAGGAATGGAAGTTTAAAAATGAAGTAAATGCATTGTGAATGAAAAAAATGAGAGTACCAAAACAAAATTGTGTTATGGAAAATAAAAAAAGAATATATGTGAGAAAAATAGAAATGAATGGTACTTAAATATTAAGAAAACATTTTATTGTATTGATCCATGTGTGAAGATTGGGTGAAGATAGATGAAGGCTGCCAGCCTAGCCAGATGGAATTTTGGAGATAATTCTGTCATCTGTAAATATTAATGTAAACCACTGGCTTGTTGTCTTAAATGGTAAAAATAGTGTTACATGTGGAACTGAAAAAAATGTAACAACAGTGCATTGTACTGACCAAGTAAAGCATGTTGTGATCCTTTGATGTTAAAACTCAGAGCCAGTAAGTCTAGCATGAGGCATCCTGTCTATTGTTTTAAGGCCAGAGTTAATGGCCAGAATTTGCATGCATAAATGTCCTTTATTGCTCTGGTTTCTGCCCAGAGGTGAAGAATGTAAATATAGTTTCTGTTAGCCTGGGAACCCAGGGAAGTGTGAAAAATGATGTAATATAAACCAGGAATGTGATTTTAAAAACAGAGAGAATGAGAGAGCATTAAGCAATGTTGTATTGACCATCCAACTGACCAGCACTGTCTTGCTCTATATGTAAGTTTATCTTAGACTTGTGTTTTCTCTTAGAAATAGCTAGAAACTAGAAATATTAGACTACTAAGTGTTTTTTCTGTGATGTCAGAACTGTACTAATGAATTATTTTAAGTATTTCTCTGTGATCTCTGAACTCTTGACTAACACTGTGTAGTAAAAAGTATTGTCTTCTGTTCTGACTATTTGTTATTAAATATTTTTAAACCCTTTCAACTGTGGCTGTTTTTGTAGAGATAATTTAAGCTCTTTAGAGTACTTGCATGCCTTTGGTAAAATTGTACAAAGCTACTTCAATAGCTTTAGCCCTGGGCTATACTACCAATTGGATAATAATATTGCACAGTAATAATTAGACACCCTTTTAAGGGCCTTTGAGTAGCTGATAAATATTAGTGGGTGGTGGCAGCTGGTACTACCGTATAGTCTGGGAAAAAAGAGGCACAGCTGGAGAACCTGTGCCAGCTTTCCCCAGGAGTGTCTGTGTGGTTGTATAAACTCTTCTCAAAGTGCGAGTGCGCGCACGCGTGTGTGTGTGTGTGTGTGTGTGTGTGTGTGTGTGTGTGTGTGTGTGTGTGTGTGTGTGTGTGTGTGTTAGCTACTTGGGCAGGGACATGAAGCACTGGTTGGACAGAGAGGGTGTTGGAAGTTTTAACTTGCCCACTAGGCTGAGATCTGGACCCTATAGCTGTGCCAGTGGGGAGTCTTATTGGGGACCTGGAGAGCAAGGGAGCGACCAGCCCTGAACTGACTGTGATCTCTGGGTACTCTTAAGGGAAATTGCACTTTACTGTGTGTATTTATTATCCTTTCCTCCTATATGAGATGCCCCTCACTGGTGTTAGTGATGAGGATTGAGGCTCCATGATTGCTGGGCCAGGGCACGGGCATCACACCATGACCATGGGAAGATTTAGAAATAGATAAGAAAAAAGCATAATGATGAGATATAATAACTATGAAAAGATTAAAGAATGTAATGATTTTTATGCAGATTGTCTATTAGAAAATTGCCGGTTAAGGCAAACATGTCATGCAAAAAAACATGACAGAATATGTAATAAATGTGCAGAGTTGGAGACTACTGAGCATGTGTTTTTGAAATGTGAAAGAGTTAATAATTTGTGGAAAGAAATATGTAAAGATAGGGTGTAAAGTTTGTTAAAATTTGAACAAACAACTATGGACATAATAGAATTTGGTTATTATGGTGCACGTAAACAGGAAGAAGTAAGAAAATGGAAATAGTAATATTTTATACTTCATGGACTATATGGAAAGAGAGACTAAATTAAATTAAATACAATGGAAAATGGACTTTGACAAAGATTTTGGAAAAAAATTAATATTTTGGTTGTGGATAAAAGAGTGGGGTGGAAATACTTAAATTGAAATTTATAATGTATGGAGATTTGTAAACAGATGTATATAATGTAAATATGTAAATAATATGTAATGAATATATCACTAAAAAAAACCTTAGCCTTGGTAGTCGGGGGGAAGGATTTTTGTGCTACACATCCTGGCTTCCTGTTTTCTGGCCAGGTGCAGAGGCAGCCAGGAGGACCAGGAAGAAAATATGACTGATTCAGCTTTGGCTGAAAATGAAGTGAAGGTTGATGAAAATGTAGTTGAAATGGTAGAATTGCTACCAGGCGTTTTTTCTGATGTTGTGGGTGCAGAAAGAACAGTGATATTGGAAGAAAAGAAGATTGTAGCTGTAACAGAGATGGATTCAGAGGAAAATGTTCAAATGAGATTGAAAGAGAGACAGTTACCTCTGATAAATGCATAATTAGAACCCTCCAATCAGGAGGGTTGTGGGATGATTATTGGAAGAAATGGTAAACCAAAGTGAACCAGAAAGTGGAGCAGCAATTTCATGGAGTGACATCATGGAGAAAATAGAAGAAGAGACTGTGCCAGAAAAAGTTCAAGAGACAAAAGCTTATGCACAAACTGTGGGAGAAGGAGCAAAGAAAAAAATAAAAGAAACAAAAAAGAAGTACACAGCATGTGTGAGCTGTAAAAAAAAGAGAGAGTTTGGAAAGGTATAAAGTTTGGGACTCTGTCATAACACCTCTGGGTGTCAAAGCAAAAGAGGTAAGAGCATCCATTTTAATTAATAAGGAGACTTTTTGTGACTTGATATTTGAGACTGGGCAGGCCATGGAAAATTTTTTGGGTGCATATGAACAAAAAAAAATATTTATCCATGGTCAGAGTATGTCATACATGCTTTTTACAGACAAACAAAAAAAGAATAATGATCCAGTTTAGAACTGAAGTTGAAGAAAAAGAACTGAAATAACATTTAACTGTATGTAAAGAAGTAATGGACACTACAAAAATGTATGATGAAAGAGGACTATGGCCTGGGGATGGGAATGTGGAGTAATACTGAAAATGGAAAATGATAATGTTATGCATGTACCTAGTATTATTGATCTTTGCGGTAATAGGGGGTTTCTGAAATACAAGAGTCATCCAAAAACTTGTTGTTGTGGAAAAATTATCATTTAGTCAAAGAATGGGATAAAAAAATATGTTATTTATGTGGTAAAACAGGGCATAAAGCAAAAAAATGTGATTTGAAGTGCAAAAAATGTGGCAATACTGGTCAATCATGGCTAGAATGTGAAATGAATGTGCAAGAAAATGAAAATGAAGTTATAGAGGATAAAGTGATAGTAAAATGTGTTATAGAAGAAAATGTACAAAAAGATGTAACCGATAAAGAGGTTATACATGAAGTTAAAGAAAGTAACAAGGAAAACGAAACAGAGGAGACAAGTGAGGAAGAAGCTGATTGGTGCACAGTAAGAAATAAAAAGAATCCGATAGGGAAAATAGTTAAAGGAAAAGAAAATTCAAAGACATAATGCTTAGAGAAAATAAGAAAGGAAAGGGATAAGCATTTTATTATACTAGCTGTTCTAAAACATTACAAACTGTTCTTAAAAGCTGAAAATATTAGCTTTAAATGTGAATAGTATGAAAAACCTCAAAACTAGAATATGAATATTACAAAGGTGTGCTGCAGTAGATGCACATATTATTCTTTTAGATGGTATCGGATTATTAACAGAAGACGAAAGAACACAAATTGAAAAATGTTGAAATGGTGCGGTAGTTTGGAACATGGGGAAAGAAACATGCTCGGGCATGTGAATATTTATGAGATGGAAAAATATGTGTATAGAATTATAGCGTTATATGCACATGTAACAAAAAGAGAAATGATGTTTAAAAATATTCTTGAATATTTTGGGTAAATGTGGACATTACAGTGGTGGGTGATTTTAATTGTAATTTAAGGAAAAATAAGAGTAATTGTAATGTTAAAATGGCTAAAGAAATTATGAGAAGTGTATGGGAGAATAACCACTGGACCTATAAAAGGAATGAAATTAAGACATAAATTGATTATTTTTTAATATCTGATAATTTAAAAGTTATACAAAAAAGTAATTAAGTATGCTGGATTTTCAGATCATGTGGTAATATGGGTTAAAGTACAGGAAAATGAAGAATATATAAAAAGAACTGGACTGTTTGGTGGCTTTACTGTATCGACAAATATATATATGATATTAAGTCAAAAACATTTAGAGACTTATTAGAGAAGAAAAATTCCTTTATGAAAAGAAAGAGAAATATATGAAATGAATCAATTTATAATTAATAGCTAGTTATATGAGCAAAATATTGTTTACAAGGAAAGAAAGAAGAGGTAGCACCATATTTGAGTAAAATGATAAATAATGAGTAGTTGAGCAAAAAAACACAAAAAAAATTGAATGAAATTAATTCTGCAACAAGACTGAATGGAATTGAATATGTTTTTTTATGGAAGTTATGAATGAATGGTTAGAAGCTGAATACAGATTATAATTTTGTATGAGAATAATAACAAAAAGGTTACAGAAAAAATTGATAAAATATATGACCAAAAAATATTTGGAAGAAAAGGAAAAAAAAAGTCAGAATTATTATGGATAATGATATCATAAATAAAAATGTAGAAAAAGGTTATGATAGGGGAGATAAGTAAATCAGTGTGATAATATTTAATAAGGCATGTAATTTAAGCAAAAAAATATTACAAAAAAATTATGAAGGAAGTGCAATTGCCAATAATGTACAACTATGTGGATGATATTGTATTAACTGTTAAAATAAAGTATGGATGGAAAAAGTAAATGAAAAAATTAGTATAAATTTAAAAAAATGGTTTTGAACGTAATGTAGGAGGTGTTGAGTTCAATTAAAAATATATAGATATATATATATATATATATATATATAATGGAAAATAGAGTTTGACAAAGATTTTAGAAAAATAATGTTTATATCATTAAAAACCTCTTTTTGATAGCTGCTGTGGGATCTTTTACATCCACCGCTCTGTTCTTACTGCTAAACAGGACATTCACAATAATTCTGTATTGTCTTTAGATACTCCCTACTAGTACTGGGAAATAGCATTATGTTGTGAATGAGTTGACTATTACCTCATACAGTGAAAGTATAATACCTTAAAACACTAACCACAAGCAACACATCCAAATCAGCATTCAGACACCCCTGCAAGTCATAAGCATAATATTCATTCAAATCTGTATATACATTCAGTATTTATTTATTTTATTAACGTATGTTTTTGTTAACCAGGTTAGTCCCACAGGCTAGTGACCTGTTTATGATGCCTGATTAAATTACATCAAAGGAAAAAAGTGCTAGTAATTCTCTGCCTTTGTATCAAAAAACTACACTATATGTACTTTACCTGACTTGTAAATTCATGACTCTTCAGTTGCTTTGTAATGGCCTATATGGTCCAAGTCGTGGCTTAAAAGGGTCTCTGAGAACAATCATGATTAACAAAGTGAAATATATATAATCATAAATGAAAACAACAATAAATATTATTAAAGAAAAGCACTGGCTATCCATACACACACATGCATATTCATACACTCAAATGCACACAGACATGCACAAAGATCCATGTAAGAAATATGAGACCCCCAGATGCGCATTCCAACACTTTGAAAACTAAACTGCTATTCAGGTTTAGATATGGTGAATTGTAAAGCTTGCCGTTACATTTTTAAGCATTTTTGAAGGGTGGGCTTCACTCTTGCATCTCTGATGTCTGCATACCTCTCAAGCTCTTAGTGCTAGAAATCTGGACAAAGCCTGACATATTGGGGAGGGACAAAGACCCCAAAATAAGGACAGTTTGTAAACATTGCTCTTATAAACTTCGAAAGTTGTTAGAATAACAGGGCTTCTGTTAACATGCATTTCCTGAAGGATTTGAAGTTTGAAACTTAAATGTATATTATTATTTAGTGACTTCAATGCTCAGATCATCCCAGTAATTTGCCAGAAAACCAAATGTTTTTATGAGGAACAGACAAAAATATGAGGCAAAAATCTGGGCATTCTGTGAAAATCTGGCCAATTGAGAGGTATGGATGTCAGGGGCTATGCCGCCACACCCATGCCATTTAGCATAACGTTGAAATCAGTACACCTCACAGAAAACTCCAAAATGCTGCAAAGTTGGTATAAATTCTGGCTTCACATTTGTAGTTCAGTGGTTTCAAGAGACTGAAAGTACAGAACTCAAACTTTCAGTACACACACCCCATACACTATATATAAGTTCATAGGTTCATAGGTAGGTACTAGGCTATTGGCCCAAGGGCCTACATAAGCCTAGCCAACAAGGTTCCCTGGCTTCCGCCATCCAAGAAAGTTATTTTCCTGTGCCACTGTCGAGCAGACACACATAAGTGATCCCCGGGGTGTATTTCGTATTTCCCATCCACTCATCAAGATTTTTCTTGAAGAGTGCTAATGAAGAACTTTACTTGACATAGATGGGTAGCCTGTTCCAGAGTATGGGAAGTCTCTGGGACAGGAATCTGTCCCTCCAGCATGTCCTATTTATTGTGGTGACAAGGTTTAAGTCCCTAGAGCATGTAGCTCGGAGGGATTGGGATTTCTTTAGGTGTAGCATGTCCAACAGCTCTGGGTTTGACATAGCTTTATATGTTAGGCAGAGATCACCTCGGAGTAGGCGATATGCTACTTAGTAAAGCTGGAGTTCTTTGAGATGATCAGATGGTCAGTGTAGGGCATTTGTTTGAGGCCAGTAATCTTTGTGAGGCACTTCTGTGGCCTTTCCAGCTGCTGCAGATGTCTTGTGAGGTACATTCCAAAAGGGGTGTTGTACTCTATGATGGGTCTAATGAGTGTCGAGTAGAGGGGAACAATTACCTCTTTTTTCCTGGATGAGAACCCTTTTAAGATGAGGTGTGCCACATAGAAGGACTTCCTGACTAATGTGGCAATGTGACTATCAAAGGAGAGACTACTGTTCACCTGGGTCCCAAGGTCTCATCACACATTTGGTGTTAAGTAGATTGCTGCCTATGTGGTAGTTCATGGGTACAGAGTTTTTACCAAAGGGGATGACACTGCACTTTTTGGCATTGAGCTTTGAGGCCATAGCTCTGACACCAGGCATCTGTCTCAGCGAGGCCCTTCTGTAGGATGTCCACATCATTTGGGGACTTGACTATGGCTCCTAGTTTGCAGTCATCTGCAAACTTTGTTAGCCAGTGGCCTTTTGTGTTAGATATCAAACAGGAGAGGTCTCAGGACTGAACCCTGTGGTACTCCAGTTGTCACTGGTTTGAGGTTAGATTTAGAGTCTGCAACTTTTACAGTGTGGGTTCTGTCAGTATGCCAGTTGGCAACCCATCTTGTGATGTAGGGATTTATACCTAGTTTAGTGAGTTTAGCTATAATTCCAGAATGGGGGATGGTGTTGAAAGCCTTGGCGAGGACAAGATAGGTTGTGTGAACCACCTTACCCTCATCTACAGTGTTGGTGACTGCCTCAAAGAAGTCTCTCCATCGCATCAAGCTAGAATTTTTCTATTATCAGTGGCTACAGTGATAAGGTCATGGTCTCACCAACAGGACATTAGGTGCTTCTTGGCCAGCTTGAGATGTTTAGCTCATCAGTAGCTAAGGTCATAAGGTTTTGTTGGCCCAGCTTGAGATTTGTAGCCAACAGAAGTGCTTTGTATCCACCTCTCTACCTAATGAGAAGTACTGAAGAGGAAATTTTCTATCCCCATAATATCTTTCTTAGGTGTCTTCAAATTAAAAATTAAAACAATGAAACAAAAAAAAAAAACATAAAATCAGTGGTTTCCTAAGTGCGAAAAGTGCTAACAAGCCTTCCTCTGCTTGAAGGGTACTAATTAATATTTGTGTCTGTGAAAAACTGAGGGGTTGCCAAACCAGCCAGATGGAATTTTGTAGATAATTCTATGTCATTGTAAATATTAATATAATCCACAGGCTTGTTTACAAATGTAAAGAGAACTATATGCTAGGACTAAACTATATGCTGTACTGAGTTTCAAAAATATAACCACAGTGCACCCTGCTGGAAGAAAGCTGTTAAGTAAAGAATTTTACAACTGTGTTTGATCTCAAGCTCGGAGGCAGGATGTCTAGGCTAGGAAATTCTTTCTAACATTTTAAGACAGAAATAATTACTAGATTTTACATGTAAAGTGTCCTTTATTGCTGTGGTTCCTGGCAGGTGCAAGATTACAAAGATATGTTAAATTTTGAGTTCTGTGAGCCTGGGAAACTTCAGCAGAAATGTCAGGAATGATGTAATCTGAAATGACTCAGCAGTGCTGTGTATTATCAAGTTAGGGGCTATCTCAGAAAGAATAGCATTTTGTATCTTGTCTTAGATCTAGTAAGAACATCCACTCACCAGCACTTGCTTGCTCTGTATGTAAGTAGTATTTAGAACAGTGAGTTCTCTTACAGATAGATAGGAATATAGCCAAATTTGTCTAGTTGTTTTCTATATTTATGTCAGACTATCCTGCAATATTGTTTTAAAGTATTTCCTGTGATTTCTGAACTATGTAATGTCATTGTGTTGAAGTAATAAGTATTGTCTTGTGTTTTTATTATTTATTATTAAATATTGTAAACCTTTCAACTGTGGCTGTTTTGTGTAGAGATAATTTAAGCTTTAGAGTACTTGAATGTATTTGGTGATAGTGTACAAAGCCACTCCAATAATTTTGATGTTCATCACACTTACTAATTGGATAATAATAATAATATTGCGCAGTAAAATTGGGCACCATTTGGCAAGGACCTTTATAGTAGCTGATAGTAGTGGTTGGTGGCAGTTGGTACTACCTTACAGTCTGGACAGAAAGGGGGCATAGTCGGAGAACCTGTGCCAGCCTTCCCCAGGAGTGCTTGTGTGTTTGTGCATAAATCAAATCTCAAAGTGTGTGTGTGTGTGTGTGTGTGTGTGTGTGTGTGTGTGTGTGTGTGTGTGTGTGTGCGCGTGTGTGCATGTGTGTTTGTGTGTGTGTGTGTGTATCAGCTACTTGGGCAGGGACATGAAGCACTGGCTGAACAGAGAGGGTACTGGAGGTTTTGGCTTGATCACTAGGCTGAGATCTGAACCTTATAGCTGTGCCAGTGGGGAGTCTTATTTGGGATCTGGAGAGAAAGGGAGAAACCAGCCCCAAACTGACTGTGATCTCTGTGGGCTCTTAAGGGAAATTGTACTTTACTGTGTGTGTACTTGTTACCCTCCCTTTTTTTTTTTTTTTTTTTTATTTTTTTTTTTTTTTTTTTTTTTTTTTTCTTTTTTTTTTTTTTTTTTTTTTTTACTTTTTTTTTTTTTTTCTTTTTTTTTTTTTTTGATTTTTTTTTTTTTTTTTTTTTTTTTTTTTTTTTTTTTTTTTTTTTTTTTTTTTTTTTTTTTTTTTTGTTTTTTTTTGTTTTTTTTTTTTTTTTTTTTTTTTTTTTTTTTTTTTTTTTTTTTTTTTTTTTTTTTTTTGCTTTTTTTTTTTTTTTTTTTTTTTTTTTTTTTTTTTTTTTTTTTTTTTTTTTTTTTTTTTTTTTTTTTTTTTTTTTTTTTTTTTTTTTTTTTTTTTTTTTTTTTTTTTTTTTTTTTTTTTTTTTTTTTTTTTTTTTTTTTTTTTTTTTTTTTTTTTTTTTTTTTTTTTTTTTTTTTTTTTTGGGGGGGGGGGGGGGGGGGGGGGGGGGGGGGGGGGGGGGGGGGGGGGGGGGGGGGGGGGGGGGGGGGGGGGGGGGGGGGGGGGGGGGGGGGGGGGGGGGGGGGGGGGGGGGGGGGGGGGGGGGGGGGGGGGGGGGGGGGGGGGGGGGGGGGGGGGGGGGGGGGGGGGGGGGGGGGGGGGGGGGGGGGGGGGGGGGGGGGGGGGGGGGGGGGGGGGGGGGGGGGGGGGGGGGGGGGGGGGGGGGGGGGGGGGGGGGGGGGGGGGGGGGGTGAGGAAATCAAACCCTATACCATAGGAACTACAGTTCAGTCTTAACTTTCTGTACCAATTGTTAGACTAGACCTTTTTCAATTATATTAAGCAAAGTCTTAGCAAGTAGATTGTCAGAAAAATGTGTATTAATGTGTGTATGCTTAAAGCTAATTAGAAGCTAAATGAGTTAACACATTTTTCATTCTATTTTATATGCACTGTTTTATACATATATAAATTGAGTTTCATATGAGACTGAAGAGATGCTTTTTGAAACTGCAGTGTGCTTTCTGAAACTTGCAACATGCCCTCTGACCTAGTAATTGCTAGCACAGCAATATTTATCTTTATGCCTTTTGGAAATGTACTTGAGAAGCAGGTGCTTATCTGCTAGGTCAGGAGTGAATGAATGAACAATGCTATATCCTGTAAATGTAATGATTCTAAACAATCAGCTTCTGTTCGGTATCTGCTTAACATGTACAGCTGCAGAAGCTTGTGAGGATAATGTAGTGACAAAGGGATTATTAGAGAAATGAACTGCTACCTTTGTGCTTGAGATTAGCCATAGTACCTTGAATGGTAACATAACGTATTATTATCCCCAACCGGAAATTGGTAAATCAAGACCACGTGCTGTTTTCTTACGAAGTTTCTCACAAAAATTGATAAATCAGCAGAAATTCATGAGACTAATGGTCAATAAGTGATGATAAAAAGACTTGTAATTTGCTATGTCAGCTTGGTAGGCAATGTCTTATTAGAAAGTGTATAAAAATGAAAGTATTTCCTGTTTCTAGTTAGACAAACTCTGTAATAGCACGTTTTTGTCTCCTTGCTGCAAGATTAAAGTGCCTTAACCTGAACCTGCCGTGTTTTGATCATTTTTAAAGTATATTTTTCCTTTGACATAGATATATCCGTATTTCCTGTTTCTAGTTAGACAAACTCTGTAATAGCACGTTTTTGTCTCCTTGCTGCAAGATTAAAGTGCCTTAACCTGAACCTGCCGTGTTTTGATCATTTTTAAAGTATATTTTTCCTTTGACATAGATATATCCCCAATCTATTTTGATGGGTTGTATTGGTATAGCTATACAAAACTTCCCCACTGATGGGTATTGTTTCACAAACTTGTATTCAAGTAAAATCTTAACAATATTTAGACTCATCAGCCTTACCGCTACTCTGAGAAAATTTGTGGAGAGAGTCATGATGGGGTTTATTCCAAAATGACGCAAGGTAGCTACTCAATTGTTTAAGGGAGAGCTTGCCATTTCAATCTTGTGCTATTTTCAAGCAGTAACAGCATCACTTGAAGAAGGATTGACAGTGCAAACTGTCTTGGCCTTCCTAAAATATCTGATATTATTCCACATAAGGGAATAATTGACAAATAAAAGCATGAAAATCCAGTCTGTATGTAATTCAATGGATAAAACATTGGATAAGTCAAAGAACTCAACAGGTCTGGGTGGTAAGAGTTACCTATCTATCCTGTTAAAAGAACATAGCAAGTAGGGACAGGGGTTGCCTGTCTATCCAGGTAGGATTTGCATGTGGTGTCTCACTGGTCTATATGTAAGGACCACATCTTTTGGAGAATTTTTCTCAGATATAAGAGAGGGCTCTGGATAATTAAATATGTCAATGATTGCAAACTAGAAAACATGACTACTTCAATAAGAGAGACCACATTTACCCAAGATGATCAACAAAAATACATACCTGGAGCAGTAGTGAAATTAGCAGCTTTTATATCAACAAATGCAGGATCATGAGCAGAGACATTCATTTTCCAATCACAAATTTAGACTAAGTGTTGGAGAAACAAAATATTTTCTTGTGATATGGTATTTTAGGCCAAAGTACCGATTAAGCATAATGTATATTTCTTCTTAGAGTAACAAATCATAATACTGTCAGCTTGCTTTACTGAGTGGTGTGTATTTACAATGTTTTCTTTATTTTGAGAGAGTGAGAGAGAGAGAGGGGGGGGGCAGTAAAAATTAAAATGGACTTATGACAAGTTTAAAAATCATGGATCTAATTCCAAAAGTGTTTTTTTTCAACCATAAACAAATATTCTCTGATCATAAGACTAAGCAAAAAGAACATTATTATTAGTAGTAGTAGTATTAGTTTTAACTTTGCTATCAGTATTAGTATTAGCAACTGCGGTGGTGGTGCTGCTTGATATGGCGTTAATGTAGCCTCTGACCACCTGCAGTTAGAGCGTTGGCCGTTCGATTCTCAGTTAAGCGTCTACTGTGTGGCTGACATTACGCGTGAATGGGCGTTCGCTTCGTTGAAGGTTGTGCGGGTTAGGAAGCCCGGCAAGCCAGCATGTAAAACTCTACTGCCAATGCATTGGCGGACCCGGAGTTCCGGGTTGTGGCTTAAGCGACCCCCTAACCGGTGCTCTAAAAGACGGGGAATAAGGGAAGACACACACACATCAGTATTAGTATTAGCATTAGTACTAGTATTAACATTACTATTAGCATTAGTATTAACATTGCTATCAGTATTAGTATTAGCATTAGTACTAGTATTAACATTACTATTAGCATTATTATTAGTATTAGCATTAACATTGCTATCAGTATTAGTATTAGTATTAGCATTAGTACTAGTATTAACATTACTATTAGCATTAGTATTAGTATTAACATTGCTATCAGTATTAGTATTAGCATTAGTACTAGTATTAACATTACTATTAGCATTAGTATTAGTATTAGTATTGCTATCAGTATTAGTATTAGCATTAGTACTAGTATTGACATTACTATTAGCATTAGTATTAGTATTATCATTAGCATTAGCATTACTATTAGTATTATATGGGGTCAGTTATGGTGAGCAGTTCAAATTGTGACCACTGTTCATCTGCCAAAGCCAGAAAAGCATATTTTGCAGCTCATCCAGTTCCTAAGTAGAAGTCTAGTCACTCCAGGGACACCAGCGTACTGCCTAATACCTTACTGATCTACACATTTATTAAATAAAGTCCTGCTTTCTGTATAGCATTCTAACAAGACATATGAGGCAGCTCAAAAAGATTCAATGATTCCTTATTAGAAAAATCATAAAGGTTAAAAACAAACTATTCTGAAAGGTTGGAGGAATTGTCATTATAGGATTCATACTAATGCTCTGCTCTGACATTCATCATACTGAGAGACATTGCAAAAATAAAGCTGTCAATGAAAAATATTAACTTTAGCAAAAAAAAAATAAATACGTTCTGCAGGGAGACAATTTCCCATGTGTTCCCTCTGTGGAAAAATGCACCACTTTCTCCAAGTTTCTTAAAATATGTCACCCACGAGACAGTACAAACTTGAGAGTAAAGGAAAACCTTCCCTACTCCCAAAGTTCAACGATGTCAAAGAAATCAAGCCAAGCTAAGTAACTAAAGGAAGACTCAGCCAAATAGGTTTATAATAAGCTAACTGCCCTTGCGAGCCATTTTAAGCCTAGCCAATTATCCCTTGTGAGACTTAAACCCTATACTTTGTGTTTATAAGACAAACACCTTAGCCATTAAGCCACCCTCCCAACCCCAAATATGGTTGATAAATTCCATTGTGAGTAAAGCTGGAACAATATCTGCCTTATCACTCTTTCATTGCATTTTGTTTTTTATAAGTTATTTAGATATGACCTCTGCCTGATGTATAAGATGATGAGTAATTAATTTTTATTTTAGTCTGTAGACCAGTGGGGCTAGCACCTGACAGGGAATCTAATACTAAACATAAATAAAAATAATTGAAAAAGTGACAGATACAGTAAGAAATGTCTTCCACGATCATGCAAAGAGCTTCTGCTATATATCAATATATAAATGATTAACTTCTGATTACATGGGAAGTACAAATTATCAACGTGGGGTCATGGCATCAAGTTTCTTGACATAAAGCTGTTTTTGAAAGAGGAAATAAACTTCTATTAACTTATGAACAATGCTTATCTTTTCTCACTCTTAACACTTATATATTTTATATGTTACCAAATATTGTATACCCTATATTAACATGAGGAGTAGAAGCTATTTTACATCACAATATGCCAAGCGAACCATTATTAAAGAAATCAATACTTAATAACAGTTTCATTGATAGAGACTGCATTTTTGTATTCAATGGATTGCATGACCATATCAATAAATAAATAATTAACAGAACAATAATTGTATTTAACTTCCTATGCGCAACAAAACATGATGCCCCATTACTGATCCCCTGATGTTCAAGAAATTCAATCAAACGTATAAGAAAAAGATTGCACCTCCTCTGCTCATTTTCTGTGGTTTTGGATTAGATGGCAAACGTTGTTTAGCCCAGACAGCCTGGATGCCAAACACTTGCTATAGTATGCATTATTAAAAAGTATTGCTTCTCAAACCAAAACATGATGCTAGCACATTTAAAAGAATGCTACAAATTATAATACACAGAAAGAAAGACCAGTGTCTGGTTTCTGTAGATAACTGAAACAATCTAACAACAGATTGCAAGCCAAATCGCAGCAATCTGCAATTTGTCTGAGGCAGGTCAGCTCGGACTCAGGTTTCAGTGGGGGGAGGGGGGGGCAGGTAGGGCCAGGATAGGTAGGAGGGTAAGGTGGGATGGGCTGACTAGAGGAAGGATTGAAAAGGCTGGGAACAAACCAAATCAGTCTTCTTGATCCCTACCTGGACAGCTTGTAGCAACTGATCAGTGGATTGTTTGAAATAAGTGGTTTATCTTGGTACAAGGTAAGGCCCTCATTTTTGTTTGTTGATTTAATTACAACCTTAAAGGAAGTTATCTGTGGTAGGATCAGTTGCTGGGGGTTTTTGAAGCTGTTTTGGAAAGAGATGCTGGGGCAATTTTAGTATTAAGTTTGGCTGTAGCAACAGAGTGGAATGTTAGTATTTCTATTCTTAATTCCATTATCATTCAAACATGCTAATAGTTAAAGTTGTCTGTGTAATTCTAATGAGAGTTGAAAACAGTGGGTGGTTTTAGAACAATGTAAAGTCTTCCTTGTTGTTAGTTAATTGCAGGATTAAAAGGAATTCTCCAGGGTAAGAACAGTTGCTGTTTGAATCCTAGGTGTTTACTATACTTGGAGGCAAATAAGTGGCTTGAAAGCAGTTTTTTACCAGATGGCAAACAGGCTAGTAATTAAGATTGCACAATAACATATTACATAAATCCTCAGTAGAGTATCAGGAATGTTTTTATAGGTTTTTTAATCAGATTTTATTGTGTTAGTCAAAGTGCAAGGCAGCTAAGGCCTACGGAGACCGCATGGCTGGTCCAGGGAGTTGAGGCCTGCAGGCAGCCACATGGATGGGCTTGTGAATTGAGGCCTGCAGGAAACCACATGGCTAGGCTCAAGAGCTGAGAGGCCTAGTGAGCTGAGGCCTGCAGGAAGCCACATGGCTGGGCCTGTGGGCTGAGGCCTGCAGGAAGCCACATGGCTGGGCCTGTGAGCTGAGGCCTGCAGGAAGCCACATGGCTGGGCCTGTGAGCTGAGGCCTGCAGGAAGCCACATGGCTGGGCCTGTGAGCTGAGACCAGCAAGAAGCCGCATGGCAAGGCCTGTTAACAGCGGCCTGCATGGAGCCACATGGCAAGGCCTGTCAGTGAGGTCTGCAGGAAACCGCATGGCAAGGCCTGTGAGCTAAAGCCTGCTGAAGCAACATGGCTAGGCCTGTGAGCTTGGGCCTGAGGTACAGGAAACATCAGTACACAAGAGCCCATGCTTGTAATTGTGGTAATTATTAATTTCCTGAATAGGAACTCAATTCTAAACTGTGGTAGCGTAAGCATGGAGGGGCTGGTTAGATCAGGTTACTCTCTACTGGTGTTAAATTCATTAAGGAAGACTGAAAAGAAGGAGATTTAGTAGAATCAGTCGGGTTAGTGAAACACAAACTTAGTTAAAGCACTTTACTACTTTGTATAACTATTAAAAAAAAAAAAAAAACCCTAATTATCTAACGTGGTATGTCTTGTGTTTTCACTGACTAGATGGATCCTCAAATGCAAACACAAATGCAGACCTTGTTGAGCATAAAAGGGAGATCATGGTGGGAGGATCTGTTTCACCAGATAGTAGGGTCAGGGCAGGTGCCTCAAGCAGTTAATGTTCAACCTCGGGTGACCTGCCCCGGACCCTCAAACAGGACCCAGCTCAGGATCCCAAGGGTTAGTGGGAGTAATGGGAAAGATGGCGGACAGGACAGGAATACGGAAATTCTCAGAAGCATAAGGATAAGAAGAAACACTGCAAAGCGCAAGAGGAAGTTAAGAATATGCCTATTATGGAACAGAAGTGTTTGCAGTGGTTACAAAGCCAAGGTATATTAGATGAGGAATTAAGGTACTATGAATCTTTGCCTGGAGAACACTGCAAGGTTAATCAAAATCATTTCACAGAGTCCGCGATACTTTGAGGGACATGGTTGGGATTGACAACAAGCAGACAGCGGAGGACTCTGAGTCAGCCACAACAGTAGGGGCTCCATGGCTGGAGTTGGGTGTACCCAAACTAACAATGCACTTTTAGACCAGATGGGAGCTTTATTAGCTCAGCTCAAAAGGTAAACAGGATGGTGATACAGTAATGCATCAAGGAAACAAGGGTCAGACTGTGCTGGAAGGGGAAGGAGACTCAGAACTGGTTAAGTACAGTGGTGCAGTTCGTTAGAATTACCACTAGGTTTTCATTTAAGTGAAAAAGTGAAACAACAGATTGCAAGTGGGGAATACATAGATATATTTTCATTGCTGAACAGGGAGGATGAAGAAAAGGAAAGGGATAAGGATGGCAGGGTTGAATATTCAGTAGCCAAAAAAAAGGAGGTTACAAGTAAGAAGAACATGGGAAAACTGGGCGATTGGTTACTCCATTTATGCTCAAATTTTAGGTGATAGATGTTCTGCTAAAGCAAAAGACATGTGGACGCATTTTAATAGGGTAACCACGATGCGCTTTGCTCAAGGGGCAAATAGATGGTTGAGGTATGATGAGGACTACAGAAGGATGAGGCAGTCATACCCAGAGAGGTCTTGGGCATGGTTGGATTTGGGGCTTTTGTGCTGGCTAGATACAAGCGGAGATGCAGCAACAACAGATTGTGGTTTTCCAGTTAATCAGAATGGGTATAACACTTATAGGTTCGGTTAACAACAGACAACCAATGGGACAGAACAGACGGGAGTGCTGGGAAGTGTTATCAGTACAACTTCGGTCAGTGTCGGAATCAACTTCAGTGTAGATTTAAGCATCAATGCATGGCTTGTGGTAAGGTAAACCACCCAGCCAAGGCTTGTTTTCGTCTCTCAAACCCCCAGAACAAATGTTTTTACCCACCCGCCACCTTTAAAGGGTACGCAGCTCCATCTCCCAACGCCCCGGTAAAGGGATATTTTAAAGGAATAGGCTCAAAGCATATCCAGATAGAGAAGCAGCAGCATTACTACAAGAGGGATTCACCAAGGGCTTCAAGATACCAGCAAAAGGTAGGAAGCAAGGGGTTTGGGTCAAGAACTTGAAGTCAGCAGAAGAGCATCCGGAGATAGTTAGAGCAAAAATAAATAAAGAATTGGAAGCGGGCAGACTGGCAGGCCCATTTCCCTGCCCACCAAGAAGAGCATTTAAGGTTTCTCCCATCGCGTAGTACCCAAAAAGAAACCTGGTGAATTTCGGCTTATTCACCACTTATCCTATCCACAAGGAAATTCGGTAAATGATTACATAAATGGGTAGGGACTTCAGTGCATTATCGTCTTTTGATGAAGCTGTTAAGAAAGTCATGGAGAAGGGAAGGGGCCCTTATGGCAACAGCTGACATAGTGTCTGCTTTCAGACATTTACCCATTGCATCTAAACACCAAGGGTGGTTAGGTTTGGCATTTGAAGGCCAGTATTTCATGGATAAATGCATGCCTATGGGTTGTTCAATAGCATGTGCTACTTTTGAGAAATTCAGTTCCTTCTTACACTGGTTGGTGGCTCAGCGGGTAGGGGAAGACAGAGTTGTTCATTATTTAGATGACTTTCTATTCATTGGGAAGGAGGACACAGGGGAATGTCAACAAGCGTTGGATACATTTCAACAAGTATGCAGGGAGTTAGGGTGCCGCTAGCAAGGGATAAAACAGAGGGGCGAACAGATTGACTTTCCTGGGTATAGAGATTGATAGCTTCAATGGACAGTGCAGACTTCCTATTGACAAGGTGCAGAAATTACGACTACTCTTAAGTCAAGTGCTAACACAGAATAAGATAACCCTTAAACAGTTACAAGAATTAGTAGGGTTAATGAATTTTGCATGCAAAGTGATTCCTGTAGGGCCGGCTCTCATTTATGAGGCTTAGCTGCTAAGGGTCAGGGTGCACAAAGCCACACCATGGGATTAGGATCACACAAGGTATGAAGGAGGATCTGGGTGTGTGGTGGAGTTTCTTATCAGACTACAATGGGATAGCAATTTGGCAGGAGAGAGACCAGCTACCTCCGCTCAGTTGTTTACAGATGCAGCGGGGGAATTGGCTTTGGAGTTATTTTCAAGATCACTGGTTCAGCATGGCTTCAATATTGCCGTCTCAATTGAAAAACAGGGTAGATATTTCAATCGCAGATATGGAATTTTTCCCAGTAGTGGTGGCATTGGAAATTTGGGAGCACAAATGAAAACAGAGTAGTCTGGCTGCGTTCTGACAACAATAGTGTAGTGCATATAGTCAATAATCAGCTGGGGAAAAGGGGTATTAGGTAGGATGATGAGATATTTTACATTTAAGTGTTTGACATTTAATGTGACAGTTAAGGCACAACACATTCCTGGCATCGATAACTCATTGGCAGATGCCCTTTCTCGTTTGCAGTGACCCGCTTTCAGGTCGCTGGCCCCAACGGCGACTCCTTCTCCGACACCAGTGCCAGTTCAATTATGGGCCTTATGGACAGACGACAATGGTTGCTAATGTGTAATTCTCTCAGTAGAAGAACAAGGGTAAGGTACAATAAATGTATACAACAGTTCTTGCAAACTAGAATAACCAGAGGCTGGGAATCCATTTGGCCTTTTCCACCCTCACCAAATCAGGTCTTATATCATGGTGATGAAAGAAAAGGTTGGAGCCTGGGCAGAGCCAGAAGCACATTGTCAGCCTTGAATTGGTTCCATCAGGCCTTGGGTTTGGAAGATCTAGCTAACACTTTCCAAGTACGTGCGATGTTTAAAGGTTGGGGGAGACAAACACCCAAGAGGCTGGATAAGAGATACCCTATAGGTCCAGCTGTATTAAGCAAGTTATGGATTGCGGTTTCAGAGGTTTGTTTCTCTACTTATGAGGTATCATTATTTAAGGCTGCCTTTCTGCTGGCTTTTTGTGGGGCATTTAGATGGTCGGAAATTGTCCAACCGAACAAGAAAAGCCAAGGGACAGTACTGCCTTTAGAACATGTACACGTGCTGGGTGATGACACCTGGATTTATGTGGCGAAATCTAAAACTGATCAGGAAGGCAAAGGTCAATGGGTAAGTAGTTACCCCGGAGGGATTAGAATTGAATGTGACTAAAGTGTTATTGGAGTACCAGGGTTATAGGGGTTTATTAGGTGGACCATTTTTCTGCCATCAGCAAGGTGAACCACTTACACATTATCAGGTGAGAGCAGTCTTAAAGCAGGCAGTTAAGTTGATAGGCTTGGACACAAGCAGGTATACATTGCATTCTTTTCGGATAGGTGCAGCCTCATATGCACATGAAATGGAGGATGTCAGCAGGTAGACATTATGAGGATGTGGGTAGGATGGAAATCAAAGAAAACATATAAGAAAGTTATGTAAGGTGTAAACAACTCTAATTCTTGTTCATTGCATTTCAGCAGACAAATCCAAGAGAACATTGAAATACCGTTATCTGGATAGTTGGCCATTTCCTCCCTTGTTCGAGACTTCACCTCTGGAGTGCAGAACAGGCCGGGCTTACCGCCTTTCAAAGAGAACAAGCTCCAGGCAAAACAGTTTGGTATGGGGTGTCAGGAATCACGCAGTGGCACCCAGCTTAGCACAGTAATGCAACAAGCAGCTTAGAAGTGGTAAACCTCTCCTGCAGCCGTAAGTCTTTGCCACCTAAGGGGCAGCGATATTGGGTCAGGGCAACCAATACAAGATTTAATTAGTTCTATGGTATGGGAAATTAATTACATACATGAATGCTTGGCCACACGCCACATTATTTGTTGGTCGGAAGTGGTACAGAGAAAAAGATGGAAGGGGCCAGGTCCATAAAAGCTGTGGAGAAGAATGAGGCTGGAGAATTAATAATTCTATGGATAAGATTTTAAAGGCCACATAAGGAGGGTTTGTACATTCCCCACCACCCTGGCATTCGGGTCTGGTGGCCAGATAGGTATGAGAAAGATGGGGGTTCATTTATCGGAGAAAAGGTTCACCAGGTATTTTACAAGGAATTACAGGCAGTTTTAGCTCTGAAGGGCATTCACCTAGAGTAGGTTGAGATAAATGGCGTGTGCTGGCGGAGGAACATTCACTCCTTCTGTGGCGGAAGAGCAGGAAAGGTAATGGAGGCCAAGGCAAGTGGGGGGGGAGGTCACAGGACTTTTCAGCTGGACCTTCCACAGGCCAGACAGCCCCAAGGGATTGTTGCCAGGGGACTTATCAGCCGGCAATGGCCCCCCTTACATCATGATTGTAAAGTATTAGAAGGTGTGATAGAACTGTAAAAAGTTGTTATGAAATGGGTATGATACATGTAAAGGGCGGATAATAAACGACAGTGCTGTCTGTTGTCCTGTAGGCGAGGTGAATGCTATGTAAAGAGGAAATAAATGGCCTCCTGATATTCCTGCCTTCTATGCACATCCTCATAATAATTGGTTTATTAGAGAAAGTCATTTGACAATGATTGGCAATAAACACATGGCTGCAGCCATTTAATCCATCTGGAAGTCTCTGTGTTATTATTATTTACCTGCTTAGTTACCTTGATTTGTTGGACATATGGAATTTTGAGGCATATGTCCACAAGGATGCAATGGATTGACAATGTGCTGAACTGGTTCTGCATATGTGTAGCTCCAATACTGAATGAATCATTAATGGAAATATGGTTGTTAGGAATTGCAGAGGCTGAACAATGCCAGCAATCTAATGCTTAGATAACAGGTATGGGTAAGATTGAGTAAGAGGATCTGTGACTCAGAGTATGAATTCTGTTTTGTAAAAAGACAGGTAGAGGCTTTCGTACCAATCTCTTTGTAGAACAAACCCTTTTCCCAGACAAGACATCTTGTCTCAGTAATAAATGAATCATTAATTAACAAAGTATGTGGTATTGCTGAATCCTGACTCTGTCCACTGTTTCTCTTAAGTATTACATCTGTGGGAGTGTGTGCGTGTGGGGTGTATGCATGTGTGGACGTGTGTTCAGATTCATTTTTTGAAGCATACAGTGTATTTTTCTTGCTTTATGCTGCACCCTACCGTAAACAAGGTTTTAAGTGGTTACCGTTCCGCATTATTGACTTTGCCACTTAATTACGGCTTCCTGTTCAAGTTGGATTTGCTATTGAGAAGAAGTGTAATTTGGATTTAAAGAGAAAAGAACAAAAGAGACATGGAACATAATACTGTCACACTGCAGTATTAGTACCTCAACAACACATTATGAAAACAAAGTATTTGTGAATTTCAGTCTATAACAGTTTATCAAAAAGTGGAATATCCTTACCAAGCTGGAGTTTACAAGAGTTTGCAAGTGGCATTCATTTGCGTTCCTCTTTAAAATGTTACAGTTCTCTATATCCTCTTGGCTTCTCTTCCAGATGCTTCAGTATTTACCACTCCCAAAACTACCAATCTTTGTTTAAATCTCCAGCATTGTTCTTGTTTCCTATAATTATCTTTTTTAACCAGGAAAAGCACTTCCTATCAGTATTAGTATTAGTATTAGCATTAGTACTAGTATTAACATTACTATTAGCATTATTATTAGTATTAGCATTAACATTGCTATTAGTATTAGTATTAGCATTAGTACTAGTATTAACATTACTATTAGCATTAGTATTAGTATTAACATTGCTATCAGTATTAGTATTAATATTAGCATTAGTACTAGTATTAACATTACTATTAGCATTAGTATTAGTATTAGTATTAACATTGCTATCAGTATTAGTATTAGCATTAGTACTAGTATTAACATTACTATTAGCATTAGTATTACTATTTGTATTAGTTTTAACATTGCTATCAGTATTAGTATTAGCATTAGTTCTAGTATTAACATTACTATTAGCATTAGTATTAGCATTCGTATTAACATTGCTATCAGTATTAGTATTAGCATTAGTACTAGTATTAACATTACTATTAGCATTAATCCATTGAGTATTAACATTGCTTTATCAGTATTGGTGGTAGCATTAGTATGGTATTAACATTACTGTAGCATTAGTATTAGTTTTAACTTTGCTATCAGTATTAGTATTAGCATTAGTACTAGTATTAACATTACTATTAGCATTATTATTAGTATTAGTATTAACATTGCTATCAGTATTAGTATTAGCATTAGTAGTAGTATTAACATTACTATTAGCATTAGTATTAGTATTAACATTGCTATCAGTATTAGTATTAGCATTAGTACTAGTATTAACATTACTATTAGCATTTGTATAAGTATTATCATTAGCATTAGCATTACTATTAGTATTATATGGGGTCAGTTATGGAGAGCAGTTCAGATTGTGAGCACTGTTCATCTGCCAAGACCAGAAAAGCATATTCTGCAGCTCATGCAGTTCCTAAGTAGAAGTCTAGTCACTCCAGGGACAGCAGCGTACTGCCTAATACCTTACTGATCTCTACATGTATTAAATAAAGTCCTGCTTTCTGTATAGCATTGTAACAAGACACCTGAGGCAGCTCAAAAAGATTCAATGATTCCTTATTAGAAAAACCATAAAGGTTAAAAAGAAACTATTCTGAAAGGTTGGAGGAATTGTCACTACAGGATTCATACTAATGCTCCCTCTGACATTCATCATACTGAGAGACATTGCAAAAATAAAGCTGACAATGAAAAGTATTAACTTTAGCAAAAACAAAATAAATACGTTCTGCAGGGAGACAATTTCCCATGTGATCCCTCTGTGGAAAAATGCACCACTATCTCCAAGTTTCTTAAAATATGTCACCCACGAGACAGTACAAACTTGAGAGTAAAGGAAAACCTTCCCTACTCCCAAAGTTCAATGATGTTTAAGAAATTCAATCAAAAGTATAAGAAAAAGATTGCACCTCCTCTGCTCATTTTCTGTGGTTTTGGATTAGATGGCAAACGTTGTTTAGCCCAGACAGCCTGGATGCCAAACACTTGCTATAGTATGCACTATTAAAAAGTATTGCATCTCAAACCAAAACATGATGCTAGCACAGATGTCTGGCATCCGCGGCGGTTCCTGATATTGCTGCGCGCCTGCGCGACCACATCAGGCTATGAAGGCAAAAGCAACGGAGAAAGCAAGACCCGTTTGCTTTTCTGGTGTCTCGCTATGTTAAATGAGTTTAACATGGCGAGAGACAATTTAAAATAAACGGCGGACATCTCCGTTGTTTGTTTTAAAAACGCTTACAAATTAGTAATACAGCCAGAAAGCGCTTATCTCTGTTTATCCTTTACTTTTGTTGGAATAAAGAAGATTTTTTGCATCAGTTGGACTTCTCGTGGTGTATCCTGATAGTTCTATTCACTGTTACGGTTGGTTTATTTACTTGCTGCAGGATACTTTGGGAGAGTTAGCGGTAATATTTTATTATCTTATATAACTGAAACAATCTAAACCCTTTTCCCAGACAGACATCTTGTCTGTAATCGTGAATCATTAATTAACAAAGTATGTGGTATTGCTGAATCCTGACTCTGTCCACTGTTTCTCTTAAGTATTACATCTGTGGGAGTGTGTGCATGTGGGGTGCATGCATGTGTGGACGTGTGTTCAGATTCATTTTTTGAAGCATACAGTGTATTTTTCTTGCTTTATGCTGCACTTATAAATGAGGTTTCGTGTTACTGTTCCGCCATTGTTTCAAAATTACGCTTCCTGTTGAAGTTGGATTTGCTATTGAGAAGGAGGTAATTTGGATTTAAAGGAAAAGAACAAAAAAGAGACATGGAACATAATACTGTACACTGCAGTATTAGTACCTCAACACATTATGAAAACAAAGTATTTTGTGAATTTCAGTCTATAACAGTTTATCAAAAGTGGAATATCCTTACTGCTGGGTTACAAGAGTTTGCAAGTGGCATTCATTTCGTCCTCTTAAAATGTTACAGTTCTCATCCTCTTGGCTTCTCTTCCAGGTGCTTCATTTACCACTCCCAAACTACCAATCTTTGTTTAATTCCAGAATTTCTTGTTTCCTATAATTATCTTTTTAACCCATCGCATACAGTCGTAATATATTCCATGCCCACACCTTCCTCCTTACTGACCAGCCACTCACATTCAAGCGCCACGCCCCTTATATCTAAAAATTGGCATCTTTCCAGGCAATCCTCGGAGTTAATACCACCTCCACAGCCTCTGCCCCCATCACCACCACTAACATTGCCACTGCCACATTTGTCGATGTTTTTTTCTCACTGGGTTCCTGGGACTTATTTTTCTGGACTATCATGTTCAGCTAGCCATGTCCCACCAATAAACAAAAGTAAGGGTATCAAGTAAAATAAATGTATTTAAAGGAGTTTAGGCCCTCTTTCAAACGTATTTAAATAAATGCATAGATTACTCCACTAAAAGATTTGGGTTCATTTATTTTTATTTTAGGTAAAATTGTGAGGAAGAAAGGAATCCGATGTTTCCAATTTATTAATCGTTTAAGTATTACGAAGTAGTGCGACACGGAAACTAAAGAGGTAAATATTTATTGCATTATTTAATTCTGCACCTCTTTTCCTTGCCCCGGTCAGTGTTTTGACCTCATCAGCATTAAAGTCTAACCGCGGTGGCCTCTAAACTGAGGGCGTCCGTGGTTGTGCAGCGGTTAGTGCTGGTGCTTCACAGCAAGCGGCTCTCCGGTTCCATCCTCGGCTGTAGTGCCTTCTGTGCGGAGTCTGTATGTCCTCCCTGGGGTCGCGTGGGTTTCCTCCGGGTGCTCCGGTTTCCTCCCAAAGACATGCTGTAAGTGTCTAAATTGGCCCTGTCCGTGTGTGTGCCTTCCATGGAAGGTTGGACACCGGGCTGGCAACTCCACACCGTAAAACTCCACTGCCAATCATGAGTGGAGAGTAAGGTTACCACCTGTCCCTCTTTGCGAGGGACAGTCCCACTTTGGGCAGTTGTGTCCTGCGAAAAAAATGACAAATGTCCTGAGATTTTAAGACAAAATATATTTCTTGCATTTTCTTTAATAGTTGCATAAAACATTTATTTTGTATCTGAAACACATAAATATTATTTGAAATAGCATAAGCATCTCAAATGTTGCAAAATAATCTTTTATTTGGCAAAAAAGTGAAGTTCTGTCCTTTGCACTGGCCATGAGTAGGTTTTGTCCTGCAAAATTTCACATTTCTATGAAAAAAACGGCCCACTTTGGGCGTGTGCAAAAGGTGGCAACCCTAGGACATGTGATCCGATGTGGCGACTCCTAATCGCGAAAAGCCGAAAAAAGAAGAAGCATTAAAGTCTAACGCGAACCAGACGTTATTTTCCATTTCTTTGTCCACGTTTCATCGTGGTAGGGTCATGTGTAATAACCTGAGCTGCAAGTGAACTTTTTTTAACACTGTACATTTGACCGAGCTGAGAGCAGTGTGCTACCAAAAAAATACTTTATCTTAGGGTCCCGCCCGGTGCATCTTGTAAGTGGGGCTGGAAACATCTACCCCCACCCACACCAAGTGTGCCCCATTACGAGGAATGCCCCTTGTGCCCATGTTCCTCGTAGATCCACATTGAAAGGGTGTCACATATTCCGGATTAGCAATGTTTTGGTAAATAATACTAAATCATTTTAATTGATTAAAAAGATGTATTTTATACGTATAAAGTAATACATTTCCACCAGGCTAAGAAGCGTACTTGATTACGTTGCTGCTGTTTTAAAGTGCTCCTGATTGTATCCATTTATACCATCACTATGAAAGTTAGCGTTACACATTTAGGGAAGGGAAAGTTCAGAGCTATGACCCCCATCCCCGGAACACACACCTTGGACAGTTTTGTTGTGCGAGGGGAAACATCAAAAAGGACAACTGTCTTACGATTTTTAGGGCAAAAGTAAGATTTACTAAGTTTAATGCAAAGGTTGTACAAATGATTATAGTGTATCTGAAGCACGTTAATATTATATGAGAGACAACGACATTCTTAAAGACCGAGTTATTACTTTGGCAAAAGGTGAAGTCCGGCCCTTTGCACTGAATATGGGTCGGGTTTGTCCTACAAAATCTTATGTTTCAACGAAAAATCTCCCATTCTGGGCGGTCATAAAGGTGGCAACCCCAAAGTGCCCCACTCCTACCCTCAAAAAACACACACACCTCTCGGAACTTCCCTAGTTTCTCACCAGGAAGCGAGTTCGATCTCAGCCGCTCTCTGTTCGAAATCTAAATAACAGATTATGCACTAAGGGCTTAAAACTAGTGAATTCTCACCATCCTCATTGTATTATAGGTACAGACAATTCATTTCCACTGGTTTCATTAACGTTCTTAAAAAAGGGGAAAGAAAATGATTCCCTGTGTTTGGAGTGGCGAAACCCCCACCACCTAGAATCACCATCTAACAGTGGCACCTCAGAAATGTCATCTTGGAGGAATATTTTCCACCACTCTTTGGTAAAGTGGGTAAGTAGTTTCAGCCCCCCCCCTCCGCAAAAACAATAAAGGCAGTCCTAGCTTGTAACAGCTGTACTATCTACGCTATATAATCCAGAAACACGTCAGGTTCTTTTATTCTCTGCGGCAAGTCAAGCTCTTTGGAGAGCAGAATTGCCAGGCATGTTTACTAATTGTCCACGTTTTCACTGCTTAGTCCAGATCTAGGCAGGTGTGCTCTTCACTAAAAAAATGAAGGATGAAATTGTCTCATCACATATTTAGGAAACAAAATTATTTATTACTTGTTTATCCAAATGTTAAAAAAGCTATAGTGCCCATACCACCCCAGAGCTAGTGAATTACCTTATGATGATATAAACCAAAAGAATGTTAGTTACTGTTTTGTTTCATTTTAATAAAGTGACATGTTATTTGCACTCTTCGTGCGCACGGTTGGAATCTTACCGCAACTGGGTAAACAATATATTTCTTTCCGTATTAGCATATTATTGAGATAATTCAACAAGTATTTTTGCACATCATGTTTAGTGATGATTGCAAGAGATAAGGAAGCAGTTCGTCAAACATCAGCTTTTAACAGCACACGAGTGGAATAGTTCAAGGTTCTATTCTGGTCGCGGGGATGCTGACTGGCTACAGTCCGAACTGTATTTTTTAACTAAATTCTTCTGCTACAGCCAACAGCCCCAAAATATGATGTTTACATTAATTGTAATCGTACTGATGATCTGTTCTCCCCTGCAATGAGCTACTTACTGACTCTGGGGTAGGTACAGTGTAGGCTTTGTGGTAATAACAGGGTTAAAAGTGAGACTACAATGTCATATTTTACTATAGTATGGTTACCACCTGTCCCACTTTGCGAGGGACAGTCCCTCTTTGGGCAGTTCTGTCCTGCAGAAAAAATGTAAAAATCGTAAATGTCCTGAGATTTTAGGACAAAATTATTTCTTACAGTTAATGTAATAGTTGCATACAACAGTGATTCTGTATCTGAACCACTTAAATGTTATAAGAAACAGAATAAACAACTAAAACATTACAAGAATAAGTTTTTATCTAGGCAAAAAAGTGAAGTTCTGTTCTTCGTACTGGCCGGGGCCCCGGGGGTATGTTTCAACCTGTAATATCTGACGTTTGTACCAAAAATGTCCCACTTTAGGCATTTGAAAAGGTGGCAACCCTATTACAGTTGTTTTGGTATAGATAATATATTGACCTAAGTGTATGCAGACACAAGTATTCACCACTTACGCCTTGCCTAGTTGGTGCATATGTACCTGTCCACATAATTAGACGAGATAAGATTACCCAGTGTGCCAATATGAACCAGTGGATACGAATATAGCGGGAATACACTAGGAGTGTATTTATTGGGAGCCGTCTTCGTACAATAAGCTATCAAGAAATAAGTTGAACTTTTGCCTTCTCTGCAAAAGGTGACTTCACTTACACTTAATAAAAAGTATGCTTTGTACCCCCCCCCCCCAGCATTTCCGGCTGAAGCCCTGCAACATCAGTTGTGAAATTTAAAGAAGCTTGCTTACCCCTTGTGCAGATCAGGTAGGAACACCTTGACAATGCCAGCTTGTCTCCTTCAGCACTACTCACCACTTCAGTTGTATCACGTACTGTACTGTGACTCTAGTGCTCATTTCCCGCCCCCAAAGAATGAAGACAACATTTGGAGAAGCCGCTTCCTTCGAGTGCAAGCAGCATATTGTTTAGGGGTGGGGAGGCTGTGATAGCTGTCTGGACGTAGTCCAATGGCGTTGCTTTGTGTAAAACAGCACTACTGTATGCTGTGAAAGGAGCCTCCTTCACTGCTACTAAGTGACCATTTAGTTGGCATCAACCCAGGGAGGGTCGAGCGCTCCGCGCAGAAGCACCATCGGGAAGTTCCACACTGTGCCACCTGAGTTACATGAGCTCCGGCTGTAGGCAGTAAAGGTCAGCTTTGGCATTAGCGTCCAAACTGCAATCCTGTATTGTACGGATACGTTTACACCTGGAGACTGAGAGACACTGGATGGTGGGTTCTTCAAAGCATTTGAGAAGTTAGCTTGGATGGATATAATTAACTTATTTTTTATAGCTAAAACAAGTGAGGAACACACCGTCAATCTTTGATAAAACACAGCACAAAACTAAAAGCTTTCGGGCAAAACTCTTTCTCAATGCATTGAGAGTGCAGCACGATTTATGGATTTTCTGCATTTTATAAGCTTGTCAGCTAAGTCTACGAATTGATCTGTGCTTATGTTTACGGTGAATGAGAAATATTTACTCAGGACAGTGATGATGCACCCTATTTCTTTTACAAGCACCTCTGAATCTTCACCCTTTACATAAACTATCCCAATTTATGTTCCCAGTAAAGGTACAGAATTGTCTTTTATTTACAATTGCATTATGCCATTGAAGTTAAGGGAGATCTCTCAAAGGTGTTGGTGAAGGTGGCTTTCAAAAATATTTTGGGATTTGAGGAAACAAGGGTGTCCAGCAAAGAGGTAGATGGATTATGTGAGAGAAGACCTGTGATAGCCAGGCATGAGTGGAAAAGATGACAGGAGAGTGACAGTGAATAGTGAGAGATGGTGACAGCTGACAGGACACCCAAAATGCCTGTGTTTCAAGCAAAATGTGTACTCATGCTGGGTGGTACAATCACTATTTGGCAAAGAACTGCAATATGAAGCTGCTAATTCTGAAGACTCACGGTCAGTACTGTTGGTATAGAGGATCAGGACCCACGCTCAGTTGGCAGCTCTGGTATCTGGTGCACTGTGGTAGGTAGGGGGGAGAAATGATGAGCTTAGCCTGCTCATCCCCCTTGGTAGGGGGATAATGTGGGGCTGTGCTGGTGGGTAAGATGTAAAATTGGAGCAAGAAGCAAGGACACATGCTAGCAAGGTATTCAGAACTAGAAGCAAGAGTGTCACATTAACTTGTATGTAAAGGGATGGATCCCATGCAGTGCCATTCTACGCTTGCTATAATATCAAGCTCAGCACCATCAGAACAGAAGGACATAGGTTTTCACAGAAAACCACAGTGGGCTGCATTATGATGGTCCCAGCATTCTTACTTCTCTCCCTGGTTGTGTGGATACATACCTGTATCAATCCAGTTACCCAGAGGTCCTTCCTACTCAGAGAAATAAAATCTACCCAGCAAAGATACATGATTAAGTCCCCAGTTATGGTGGCCTCTGGATAAAATTAATAATATAGGATACCTGGGACTCTACCCAGCAAAGGTACATGATTAAGTGCCCCAGTTATGGTGGCCTCTGGATAAAATGAATTAACAGAGGACACCTGGGACTTGAAGTAATCTGCAGCTTGCCAAAAAATGTGTGTGTGTATGTGTGTGTGTGTGCGTGTGTTTGTGCATGTGTGTGTGTATATATATATATATATATATATATCTATAGGCAAAATTGAAGTGTATTAACCCACCAGATGCGCAGTAGCAAGCCCCTCCCAAACCCTGCCTGCAAGCATTTTGACTGCACCGCCCACCGTTTGATTGAAAGATGCCACCATAACACAAGGTAATATAGATCAATAAACAGAAAACATTATACGTGTATTCAAATCCAAAAAAACAAAAGGTAATTGCACAAAAAAATTAGATTATAAAGAAAACATTGTATGCATAACATAAAAACGCATGAATCATTGCTGTGAAATCATTTATTTTATTTCGCAAATCGGTGCAAAAGTACAAAGGCAAGTACTGTTTGTACAGTTACATTTATAAACAGGAAACATGGTACACATCTCATTTTTCAATTGAGCCTTCTTAAGACTGTGTGGTTTTCTGGCAAATCACTGATGATTGCACTTACTGAAGAATACCACACATTCGATGTTGCTAAGATAGACAGTTAGCCCAGTAATGGCTTTTAGGTTTATGACACCAAGATTAAAAACCTTTCCCTATTTCTTTGGCCCCCTGCACATATCATTGGAGACTTTGTCCACAGTTTTTTCATTAAGAAGTTGAGTGGTACTGTCACAATATTCTAACTACCTAAATCTGAGCCCACACTGTAATGCTGTGAGGCATTTCTGTCGACGGGCACACACTGACAATGGGGACAAATAAGTTTGAAAAATACAGACCTGCGGTGGATGTGATTCACGTTATGTCGTGAAAAAAAACAAAAAAACAGAAATGTCCAAATTCATTAGGGTCAGTCTAACATTTGTAATGCTGTGAGGCATGCATGGGGAAAAGGGCTTTGTAAAAACAGGAACATCTGCTGTAAATGTGAGCATGTGATTAGGCTTCTCAGTAAACATTTTGCGGCAACACTTATGTTTGCTGATGAGGCAGAAGCATGTGTGCCCTTGTTCCAGATAACAGCAGACCTTCTCTGAAACAAACAGAACTACAGGGACAGTAGGACCACTTTATATAGAGAAATTGCTGCCTGCATGTTAAGGATGTGTCAAACGCTAACATTTTCAGATATTAACAGTGCATTTTGATGTGATAATGACATTCATAAGCAGCATGACCTAGGGTAGGTTCATACTTTGCATAATGACTAGATGCAACACCTTCATCACCATGTTAATGTTATATTATTTGAATGGAAAGGCCATTAGCATGTCATTGCCATTGTTAATCCCCATCTCAAGATGTCAATCACGCAGCGAACACTCCCATCTCCTGTATGCTAACTCCATGGTGGGTTAATACACTTCAATTTTGCCTATAGATATATATATATATATATATATATATATATATATATATATATATATATATATATATATATATATATATATATATATATATATACATATAGTACCCATTATGGTTGATTGAAACTCACTTCTGACTGAAAATTAAATTACTAGAACCACTTCATTGAAAGCTTCACTTTCACTGAAAAACTTCATCTCTTTGAAACTCTATTTTCATTGAAAAGCTATAAGTGGCCTTTTTCCCCTCACTGTAGTGCAAACCCTAGAGTTAGTATATAAAGTATGGGGAATGGGGCGAGTCTCCATAATATTATAAACATTTTAAACTATAAGCACAATGATACTTAAGAAAGTTGCAATAAATGTTTCCAAAAGAGAATATATAACCAAGGTATGTGGGGGGCTGTGCCCTCACACCCCCGCTACTTTATATACTAACTCCAGGGTCACACTTCAGTGAGGAAAAGGCCATTTATAACTTCAGTCAAGTGAGTTTTCAGTGAAATGAGCTTTTAGTGAAGTGGTCTCAGTAATTTCATTTTCAATCAACTGAGTGTTCAATCAACTCAGAGGTAGTCCCATATATATATATATATATATATATATATATATATATATATATGTGTGTATGAGTTATCTGCAAAAGGTCGAGTTGTGTTTAGTTAATAGCTGCTTAGTTTACATATGATCAACTAAACAGCTGGTTGACAGATAATCCAAGACAAATCCATTTCCCAAGGTTGAAGAGAGTATGCCCTTACCCCATAAGCCTTCCAGCAATGTCAGAGTTAGTATATATAATCAGCAGAAGGTGTGGGGATTGCATAAAAACAATGATTTTACTTTTTTAAGTTTCAAATTTTCTATGCACCTTGACTGTTTTTCAGCACATGCCTACTGATGTGTTGGCATTTTTCACGTTTTGGCATCAATAGTTTGGGGGGCTTAGAGCAATATGAAGCTGCTAATTCTGAAGACTCATGGTCAGTACTGTTGGTATAGAGGATCAGGACCCACGCTCAGTTGGCAGCTCTGGTTTCTGGTGCACTGTGGTAGGTAGGGGGGAGAAATTATGAGCTTAGCCTGCTCATCCCCCTTGGTAGGGGGATAATGTGGGGCTGTGCTGGTGGGTAAGATGTAAAATTGAAGCAAGAAGCAAGAACACATGCTAGCAAGGTATTCAGAGCTAGAAGCAAGAGGGTCACATTAACTTGTATGTAAGGGGATGTATCCCATGCAGTGCCATTCTACGCTTGCTATAATATCAAGCTCAGCACCATCAGAACAGAAGGACATAGGTTTTCACAGAAAACCACAGTGGGCTGCATTATGATGGTCCCAGCATTCTTACTTCTCTCCCTGGTTGTGTGGATACATACATGTATCAATCCAGTTACCCAGAGGTCCTTCCTACTCAGAGAAATAAAATCTACCCAGCAAAGGTACATGATTAAGTCCCCAGTTATGGTGGCCTCTGGATAAAATGAATAATAGAGGATACCTGGGACTCTACCCAGCAAAGGTACATGATTAAGTCCCCAGTTATGGTGGCCTCTGGATAAAATGAATTAACAGAGGACACCTGGGACTTGAAGTCATCTGCAGCGTGCCAAAAAATGTGTGTGCGTGTGTGTGTGTGTTTGTGTGTTTGTGTTTGTGCATGTGTGTGTATATATATATATATATCTATAGGCAAAATTTAAGTGTATTAACCCACCAGATGCGAAGTAGCAAGCCCCTCCCAAACCCCGCATGCGAGCATTTTGACTGCACCGCCCACCGTTTGATTGAAAGATGCCACCATAACACAAGGTAATATAGATCAATAAACAGAAAACATTATACGCGTATTCAAATCCAACAAAACAAAAGGTAATTGCACAAAAAATTAGATTATAAAGAAAACATTGTATGCATAACATAAAAACGCAGATGCGATTGCTGTGAAATCATTTATTTTATTTCGCAAATCGGTGCAAAAGTACAAAGGCAAGTACTGTTTGTACAGTTACATTTATAAACAGGAAACAGTGATCCCCTTGGTCTGTGTCAAACTATACCGTTTTAACCAAGACCTGCCTCTGTTTAAGCACGTGGATGATATTTATCCTTTATTTTTCAAAGTTTAGTTGTGGCGATTCATATCATTGTTGACTGTTAACATGCTAACAGCATCAGATCTTTGGTGTCTCTGGACTGCACCGGTCCATCTCCATTTGTTGTTTCCCACATCTTTATCAGTAGTATTCACCGAATTTGTCACCTGCAATAAACGCTGATTCATAATGCCCTGCGCACAATATAATTATATAACAGCACCAGTACCTTTTAGCATGCAGTGCTTCTGACAAGTGACACTATCTTTTCCATTTCCTTTGCTTCAGTCAGAATCAACACCTTTCTTTGAAACTAAATTTAGAACTCCAGCTTCCTTTATGTACTAATTAATAATAAAAAAAGCATAAACAGTTCCTAGACAGGTCTTCTCTTTGACCCTGCTCAGAACTTATAAAAAAAAACAGGAATCTGTTGCCAGCCCTGCAATCTCATGTTTTTTACCAGGTGTGACTTCTACCTCAATATGTTTTATCTCATTCTGACACTTGCTATACAGCTGCAAAGCTGCTTTCTGAAATGTCATCACGCTGCTGTTGGCAGCCTTTACAAAATGTTTTAAGCTGGTAATTCCAGAATGGTGTCCCCTCATACACAGACGATGAAACAATGTTGAAAGTCAAACCCTGCATCTTGAGCATAGGAGGTAAATATTTTAACCATTTCGCTGATTACCACAGTATAAATTCAAGGAAGTGCACTGCAACTTTATCCAGATTATAACCCACTTAGGATATGTATTTACATTTGTTTATTTATTCTTTGTTGACAGAGATAGTTCCACTAGGATAATGACTTCTTTTTAGGGGAGACAAGTGAAAATCTATCCAGGGCCTCAAGGAATTTCCCCTAGTCTTTTTGATAGGTGTCATGGGAACTTTTACATCCCCCTGAGATAACACCAACTCAAGCAGATGGGTTCTTGGTTTAATGTCTTATCCAAAGGACGACCCACTCATGAGAGCAGCTCCCCCTTGTACTGGACTGCAGATTCAGTTGTTGATCTACCTGATGTGAGAATAGAACCCACAGCTTTCAGTATTAAAGCAAATGTGCTACCTGTTGTGCTACTAACAGTGGTAAGAACTGACCATCTGAGAATACCCATTTTCAGTTGAATCATTAGAGACAAAAGCTCCAGACACTATAACCAAAAAAACAGCTTGCTTTACACAGTATAATATACTGGTCATAAACATAATTACATATTATGAAGTGTCTCTTTGACATTTAAAAGAGGAGACAGTTTTAGCAAATAGTATTAAACCACCTAACAAAGCAGAACTAATTACAATGACTGAGAATATAATGAGGCAAGGCAGAATGAATAAGTATAATAAAACAAATTGATCTAGATGACGCATGCGGTCAAGGGAAATGAAGCTAAGCCATGCAAACAATATTATATTAACACAATGAATAATCTCTTTACTGCTGCTGTACAATAAAAGGGGGGAACAAATGGACCATGAGGGGTCTTCATGCCCAGGAGAAGAAATGAGGCAGCTCGGTGGGTGGGAGGGAGGGAGGGATGATAGTCATTTGGTATCAGAGAGCAACAAAACAAGCAAACAACCAAAAAGCTAAATAAATACATGCATAATTTTGTATATATTTTGAAAGGAATAAACAAGCAACACTGAGACATATGTTGATAATAAGGTTAAGGCAAAAGGTAGAAAGACCTGGAGGAAACAATAAAAGGAAAGTGATAAAAGATAAAGAGAAAACGCAAAATATATTAACCAAATGATTAGGAAAGAAAATGTCAATGCAATACCTCAAGAAGAGGAATAATTTACTCTATAGTTTGCATATGGTAATAGCTTGTCTAGAGTCACCATATTTGTTGTTACATCTGGAGATAGAGACTAGTCAATCTGCAGATAGTCTGCGTTCTCCAGGAATTAATGTGCATGTAATAATGCTGGACAAGGATGGACAATCTTGAGTATAAAGCAGATCAGGGATGTTCTGTCAACTCAGGGACAGGTAGGATGGGTGTGTGTGTGTGTGTGTGTGTGTGTGTATGTGTACGTGTTTGTGTGTGTATGTGTGTGTGTGTGTGTATGTGTGTGCGTGCTTGCGTCTGTATGTGTATGTGTGTGTGTGTGTGTGTGTGTGTATGTGTGTGTTTGAATTTGTAGGTGTGTGGGACAATGAAAGGGGGGAATGACTGCACCAGTGCAAAATATCAGTCACCACTGTTAACTGCAATAGGAAAGCACAGAATAGCAATAGTGGTAGTTAATGACGATTCCGAAACATGCAAATTAGCCAATTATGAGGTCTTTCTTCATTGCATATATCACAGTTCACATGTCAAAAACATCCTCTGTTAGTACCAGCACAGACTCTAGAAGAAGCATGCAGACCAACTGCTTTAGGCATCAACTTTTGTGCACAGTATCCACTAAAAAGGAGAACACAAATCACAGACTGTGTGCTGTTACTACTAGGTAGTTTGGTCACATTGAGTAATGCCACCAAAAATGGGCAAGGTATTTACCAGTTATAAGTGGTCTGAGGATCCAGCCTACACCAGGGATCCATATAATGATGACAAAGAAGAGGTCTATATGCTTGTATTGGCAAGTGTGTGACCATAAAATCCAGCAATAAGCTGGTTTGTCATCGTCCACTTGCCTAGCCTGGAGTACCTGGGATAACTCTGCTTTGAGTGAAAGCTAGATGTAAAAAACAATCAAGTTAATTTAAGAATTGCTACTCTGAATATAGTTTCACTGTCAGGATGCAGTTTGGAAGAGGCTGGCATGATGGTAAGGAGGAGGCTCTATATCCTGTGTATTTAGCAGATATAGTTGAAATACATTGCAGCAAGGCCGCTTGGCTTGGGATCCAGAGTCTACTACTGAGATAGAGGACAAACTAGAAATAGTGTGGAAATCTCAGTAAGGGAGAGGCTTCTAAAGACTGTGAGGGATGTCATAAGAATTACTAATAGACTCATGTCAGACTTCAGTTAAGGTTAGGGCAGTATTCATAATCTCAAACTATGCCTCACGGCAGAGTTGTGATAGCGAGGAAAAGAGGTGCATTCAGGCAGCAGTTGCAAGACCTCCTAAATAAATCAGAGCAACATGAGTTGGTGTTGATAATGGAGGACCTGAACACTCATATTAGGGGAAACAGATTATGAGTACTGATTAGGCCCACGTGATTAAGATAACAGGAACGAAGAAGGAGAAGCCATTCTCGACTTTTCTCTGGCAAATAGCTTAATCATGGCAAAGACTGGTTAACCAAGAGAAAGAGAGACAATGAAAAGATCACATACATAAGTGGTCAAAATGCAATTCAAGTAGACTTCTTCATAATAACAAAAGGACACTGGTGTAGAATCACTGATTGCAAAGTCATCCCCAGTGAAACAGATACCCCAGAGAACAAACCACTGGTGGCCACAAGCAACTGCAAGCAGGGGTCTGAGAAGATTCTAAGGTCAATACACACTTGGCTGAAGACCTGGAAGCTGACTGGAGTAAAATGGGCAAATAACTATATCCATTTGTTCCGAAATTTGTAAATGGGACCAAATGACCTACAACCAATTTTTTACACTGTCAGTCGGGTAGCCCCAACACAGCATGCAGTCTGTGATATTTTATCTATAAGCTACTGCAAATGACAGTTAATATGCAAAGCAGTTGATCTGTAGAACTCTCCCCCAATAGATACCATCAAGTGCTGCATTCTTGGGAGAGCTTGAGATGAAAATACTTAGCACATTTTTAGGAAACACGGGCAGAACATGCAAACTCCATAGTGCATTAGCTAGTGGTCAGTTTTGAACCTTATACTTTATGCATGGGAGACAAAGAGTTTCACCACTATGCCAACTTTGTCATATCTCTAGACAGTATCACAGGTACAGGAGAAGGAGAAAAAAATATAACCATCTGCATTGGGAGGTATATGTAGTGTATACAGTTATGTTCATTTTAAATAATGCAGGGATGCCACTGTGAACTTGACACAAACATACTACACAGTGAAGCATTCCGGAGGGCATTACCATCATTTGGAATGCTGTAGTAATCTTTTACATTCATATTAGATTTAGCAATATTCCAAATTTTTTTAAAATGAAATATTAATTGTGTAAGTTCATACCATTCGGACAGAGGTAGACTTTCCTTTTGTTTTCCCAGCACAGTTGTTAAGTGGGGAGGCAGGATCTAGAGACTGAGATGCAAACTTCCTCTGTAAAAGGCTTTCTTCTGGCTGAAACATCATTTAGTTGGTCTGTCAGTACTGCATAACGCACTGTGCACTTTTAGGTAAGGGGAGGCATAGGGAGTTTACTTATGAGCCATCGAAGTACTGTTTTTCTGCTCATCTTTTACTGAAAATTAAATGTCAAAAATGGTGAGTAAAAGAAACATAAAAAATAGTACAAAAAGTATATATATTTTTCAGGGGACCTGAGGTATATGCACTGTCAAAAAAGTAGCACCCCTTCATGTGTGTGTGTGTTATATATATATATATATATATATATATATATGTGTGTGTGTGTGTGTGTGTGTGTGTGTGTGTATACCCACTCCACAGCTGCACCACAGTGGAGAAAAGGGGGAAGCCTTGAAAAGTGTACCATTTGCTTACACAGTACAATACAAAAGGATACACTTCAGTGAAACTCACAGCAATATAAAATGCTCTAAAACAAACCTGTCATACAAAATCCCAGTGATGACTCCTAGAATAACCAGAGTGCAGAGTTCTGCAGCTCTAGAAATATGCACAGAACAGCAGGATGACATCAGCACGCAGAAAGGAGGAGTAAGGAAGCTTCAGAGGCCGTTTGTTAATCAGCTCTGCTCAGCGACTGGTGGAAGCATTGAGCAGCCATTTCCCATTGGCTCAGGCCACTCCAGATGGGTGGACCCTGAAAGACTCAGAATCCAAAGTAAAAAAAATGTGACTTGGAATTAGTAAGGTGCAGCACAGCATGGAAGTGAAACTTATTTTTTTTTTTATATGAAGTAATTTTTTTAAATTAAATAATACTGTGCTACTGTGCTGAAATCTCTTGTTGTATCATTTTCAATGGTGCCAGCATTAGGGAGATGTTTCAATGTTTATTTCCCAATCCTGACACTCTAAACTTTAGGGATTCATTCAATATTTTAGAGCATGAAACTGGTACTTATGCATACTGAGAATTGGATTTCCATTTTGGATGTCTACATTCAGAGATTGGAAAGTGGCCTATTGAACACAGGAGTGTATAGAAAGGAGTGTCAATGCAACTCCTATCTCCATAGACGCAGTATGCATCCAGGTTACATCTTTGGTAATATTGTGAGGGGTCAGGTATATAGGACGTCATGGTATAATCCCAGTCAGGATGGTTTTGAGGCAGATGTTAGGGATTTATGTGAGAGGTTTAAGAGCAGGGAATATCAGACATCTGACATGGAGAGAGGATTGGCAGACCTCATTACTTTGAGGGAACAAGCTGATACACCCTTTTTCTCTGAGACTGTAGTGGACCACGATGGTCCCTCTCAGGGTGTTCTGGCAGGGAGCAGAGACCATGGTTTCAGAGTGCCCTTATATTATACTAAGGATGTAGGTAGGTTGAAGGATGTGATTAGATCACACTAGGGTGTGTTAACACTGGACCCGAATGTGAGGGAAATTGTAGGTGCTGCCCCAGGTTTTGTCTATAAGAATAGATTGAATCTAAAGAAATCGCTGTGTTATCCTGTCATGGATGGTGGAGGTGATAGGGTTGCTGGTACTGTACCCTGTGATAGTTGCAACTATTATTGTTCCATAGATACTGATGTCCATTTCTATCACCCTGTCTATGGCACTAACCATGAAGTTAGAGTTCATGCAAACTGTGAATCTACACATGTTGTTTACTTGGCCTCCTGTGGAGCCTGTGCTGCGTTTTATGTAGGCAAGATGGACAGGAGGCTGAGGACAGAATAAGGGAACATCTCTACACGATTATGATTCATTCCACTGTCAATGCTCTGTCCAAACATGTCTTGTCTAATGATTCCACACATCTTTTTCATTTTAAGTACTAGATCTTACACACACTAGTTTTAGGGGGGGGTGTGAGGGGTAGAACTCAGAGTATTGAATCTAAATGGATTGTTAGACTTAGAGCAGATGCTTTTCCTGGACTGAATGAGAAAGTACCATTGAGACCTTTCCTGAAGTCCAGGAGATTGAAGTGATATGTATGATTGTGCTTTTTACATATTTTATGAGAGCACTTTTATGAGAGAATTTTTATGAGAGGATTTATTATTAGTGTTTTGCAATTAGTGTGAATTTATGCAGTTTTTTGCTTTTATACATCTCTATTCATGTTTTATGAGTGGTATAGGTGTTTTCATTTTATTTTTATTTTACTATTGTTAATGTATTTTAGAGTAAGCACTTCATTTATGTTGTATACCATGATAGTTGTACTGTGCCTTTAATGGTTTATCTGTTTTTGGCACCTTTTTTGCTATATAAGGCTGTACAAGAGGGGGGTTCTTTTGGTCTGAAGAAGCCTATCCAAGTGAAAGCACTTCTGTTTGTATCACAATAAATCCGAATTTTAAAGTTCATGAAGCAGTGTTTTTTTCAACTTTGTTTCCTGCATTTTGGTTAGTGCTGTGTTTACTGCCTGCATCGCTACTGTGCCTTTTATGTTAGTTTAAGAAGTAGAAATGACTTGCAAACTATCATATCCTTCAAATTATTCTGGAATCTCTGAACAAGCAGCTTACCAGGGACAGTGCCCATAACCTTTTTGGACATGGGTAGCCATTACTTAATATAGTCCTGGATATCGACTAGAATTTCTATGGTATTACAATGGGAAGAAACAGCTAGGCTTGAAATAACCTTTGGGTCGATACCCTAGTAAACTCCTGTGATCCTATGATCCTATGATATCAAACTGTTTGGCACTTAAATGGAACACACTTCAAAGCAAAACCATTTTTTTTCTCATTGCAATTGCTGTTTGCTTAATATTTCCTTTTTAGGCCACCATAAATAAGTCAAATAAGACATAAAATATGGTATTGTATGTTGCATTCAAAATGTTTGTGTTCTTTTTTTAATGTTTTTTATTTGAGGCCAGTATCTTATTGGATGTTATGAATTTGAAGCAAATACAGGTTTATATTTTGATGTATGATGTGACATATGTCTACATGCAAGTGTGTCTGTGGTAAGGATTTGCAATGGAATGTAATATATGTGTCTGATGTTGCACAGTTGAAATATGTTACAAGGGCTATTATTTATTTATTCATTTGATCACAATCAGATAGACAATGTATACAGAGACAACAAAATGGTTGTAGCTGCTAAATGGTGGTTTTGCTTGTGTGTGCATGTGTGTGTGTGTGTGTGCGTGTGTGTGCGTGTGTGTGTGTGTGTGTGTGTGTGTGTGTGTGTGTGTGTGTGTGTGTGTGTGTGTGTGTGTGTGTGTGTGTGTGTGTGTGTGTGTGTGTGTGTGTGTGTGTGTGTGTGTGTGCACGCATGCATGCACAAGAGTAGGGTTGTAATAAGTTGTACTGTATGCATTTGATAACAACAAGCTAAGATATACACTACTATGACCATTATTTATTTCCAGATTAACTTAATCACATATATCCAAGGTATACAGTGTCATAACATGGCAGTAACTGGTGCGTATATCTATGGATCTGGGGTAGTTCAGGGGGTTACACTGTGTGTGTGTCTAATAGCAATGAACTGAATATATTACTACGGCCAGTACTTGCTTATGTATTCATTTCATCACAATCAGACATCTTAAGTGTACAAAGTCAATAAACAGGCAGTAACCAGTGGGAATGTTTTTGTGTGTGTGTGTGTGTGTGTGTGTGTGTGTGTGTGTGTGTGTGTGTGTGTGTGTGTGTGTGTGTGTGTGTGTGTCTGTCTGTCTGTGCTAGGATATATGTGTATGTGGTCTCAATGAGTCACACACCATGCATCTGACAGACATTAGCTGAAATAAATTACTGTGCCCATTGGTTTTACATTTATTTGTTCATTTGATCATAGTTAGGCATCTGATGTGTTCACAGTCATTATTATACAATAAGTTATTTTATTGCAGTCAGGAACCTAAGGTATGCACACTGTCAAAAAAGTAGCTGCAATTGGAGGGCAATGAGGCATTCTGTGGATGAATTGTTTTGTACCTATTTGCTGACAGGGTAAGCCCACTAGAAAAGTTATTACTTCTCAGGCATTACCAAGGAAAATTATCAGCCTAAATGGCTTGAGCAGAGTCACACAGTAGATAAAATAGATGGAAGGAATTATACTCCATGCACTGGACACAGCAAGCAGCTACTTAACAGAGTTTTAATCCTCTGTGCACATTGCCAGACAAACCAAATGTTGTAGATGGGCACTGAACTCACAATCACAGCATTGTTTTGTGCTTCTTTATACGTTCTGTGTGCTAACCAGTTGAGCCACTAGAAATGATTGACCATGTGCTCACGTAAGCACAGTTAAACAATTGCTGCTCTAGAATGGCAGGGCTAGTGTGTTTTTGAGTAAAAAACAAGTTGACTAATATTCTTATTTTTTTATATGAAGCGAATCGGATATCCACGGTACATGAAGTCATTATAAATGCTATACTATGTGGATATTGAGGCAGCCTATGATGGTATAAATAGCTTCACTGTACCTCCTCCCTCAGATGGAACAGGCAACTATGCCAAGCTCTACACCAATGCTTTATACAATCACCTGTATACTTGCATTGACTTGGTCATATTTAATAAGACCAAAACAAGCTCCACAAGGAAGTGCAAACCTACCTGGTGGACAACTACCATTAACAGGCTTTACAATAAAATGAAGAAATTGTTGTCTAAGCATAGCAGTGAGCCTAATATACTGGAAACACTTCCTCCTCAGCTTAAACAAACAAATAAGACTTCTTGTGAGTTCCTCCAAAGCAATCTATGAGTCCAATTTAGATTCCTCAACAAACGACAACTACAAGGCATTCTATAGTTATATCCATAACCTAAAAGGAAAGGCCCAAATTTGTGCAAACTGGTAGTTAATGATACTACATATACTGAACCTGTGGACATAGCTAACCTGTTGGCCCACAGGTTCTGTGAAAACTTCACTCCCCTGACCCCACCACACATACCCCATGACATCCCTACCACCTGTCCCCTAACTTGTACTTCTGAAGAGCAGGTCATAAATTCCCTCTGTAAGGCCAAAAATACAGCATCTATGGTACCTGATAACATCTCAGACTGCATCCTACTTGGGCTCCAACGTGAATTAGCAACATCATTGCGTACTCTTTTCAATCATAGTCTAATCACCGACTTCGTACCAGCTGAATGGAAAACAGCCACCATTATTTTCCTGCACAAAGGTGGTGCTTTCACTGACCCTGGGAACTATAGACCTATTTTCCTGACTAGCCTTATCTGAAAGGCCATGGAGCGAATCATTACGGAACTTATCATCAAAGATATAGGTAATCTCCAAACACTTGACCCTACTGAGCTTGGATTTGTCAAGGGGAGATTATGCCTGTTAAACCTGGTGAACGTCTTCAAGACAGTCACCAAGGCCCTGGATGAAGAGGACTCTGTGCATACAGCCTACCTGGACTTAGCCAAGGTATTTGGCATTATCCCCCACTCAGGCATCATTGACAAACTCACCCAGCTAGGCATCAACCCTTATATCATTAGATGGGTCGCTAATTGGCTCACTTGTAGAACTCATATAGTCAAAACAAGGGAATCCACCTCCAGCAGCAGATCTGTAACTAGCAGTGTTTCACAGAGATCAGTCCTGGGACCTCTGCTGTTTGGAATCTATTTCTCCGAAGTACAAACAAAAACTAAAGGCCTGTGGCTGACAAAGATTGCTAATGACTGCAAACTGGGAGCAGTCATAGACTGTCCAAATGATGTCAATGTCCTACAAGAGGGTCTTACACAAACAAATGATTGGTGCCAAAGTCATGGCCTTAAACGCAATGCAAAAAATGTATTATCATTCCTTTCAGTAAAAGCAATGTTGCTGCTAACTACCACATCAATAGCAACACCGTATGTACACACTCAATGGTGAGGGACCTGGGCACACAGGGGATAGTAACCTTACCTTTGACCACCATGTCTCCACAGTGGTAAGACAGGCATTCTATATTGCTCATCTCATAAGTAAAGCCATTGCCTCTAAAAAAAAAGAAGTTATAACCTCCATGCACTCTTCCCTCATCAGGGCAATAACTGAGTACAATGCTCCTTTTGGTATGTCCCTTTCCAAGCACCTGCAGCAATTGGAGAAACCACAAGGGTTCCTCACAAGGAAAATTCAAGGTCTACAGCATCTGTCCTATGGGGAGCATTTGAAATCACTGTCACTTTATTCTGTTTCAGACTTCAGAGGTGACTTCTGCCTTGCATACAAAGCAATCTCTGACCTTGCTTTATTGGAAATTCTACATATCTGTAAGTCAAATGGTACATGGGTTACCTGCTCTAAAGACCTTAACCTGGTATGTGACATTAATAAAGCCTGCTAGAGGGACAGATTTGTCTCCCAGAGGTTACCACACCTTTGGAACAGACCCCCACTTCATGTCAAACAAGAGTACCTCTTTGGCCCTTTTCAAATGCAATCTGGATGATTGGATGGGTGACCATGAATTTACCCTGGGGATTCCACCTGTGTCCCTCTTGGACAGAGACAATAGGTGCTGATTGTAGAAATAAGGGTAAACTTGGCTAGGCTTGTAAGGGCCCTAGGGCCATTAGCCTAGTAACATCCTATGATCCTATGAAAATGACTGCCCTCAGCTGGTATTTGATCCTAGTTATTCACCAACCTTTCATACTGTGTGTATACCACTTTCTAGTTACCCCATTCCATTCCTTTACTTCTTGCAGCCCCCCCCACTTACTTTGAAGTCACCAGTTCCTGCAAGCAATTCAGAAGGTCACTAAGTTGTAAACCCAATTACATTAAGGTACAGGCAACAATTTGATAATGCACACCCGAGCTCCGAATATCATGAAGATGTGCACTGGTAGACATACAGTCCATAGCAAGTGAAGAGAAGGAAGAAGGACAAACTCAGGCTTTGTGGTTGTAGCACCATACATGTGTACTTTGCCACGGAGTCAGTTTATTCATAGTCAGTACATGGAAATTAATGCGATTAAAATGTTAATGGATAGATAGTATTTCAAAGACTGTGACAGAGAAAGAGTTACCCTTATAACAGATGCAGTCTTTTATTGCTGTACAAATTGCCATAATAATGTTTTTTATGGCCATGAAGGAGTAAGTACCCATTGTAAAGCTAAGTTATGCTTACAAACAAAAAAAGAACACAATTTGTATTGTAATATTATCATTTTTGCAGTAAAATATTTTTCTTTAACAGTTGTGCAAATTCTTTCAAACCTACGCAGTCACAAGTCTGTGTGTTGTCAATGCCTTTTATAACAGGTCTATATTACATAGTCGAAGTTCCGTAACTTCGACTACCATATGTATGAATACATATGTCCGAAGTTATGGAACTTCGACTACATATAAAAACATAAAAAAAATGTAAAAGAAAATAAAAGGGTATATGCAGGGGGGCAAGCCCCCCTGCAATCCTCACACCCCCTGCTCTTTAAATATACCAACTCCGAGGTTGTGCTGCAATGCAGTAAAAACCTGCACTGTAGCACAACCTCGGAGTTGGTATATTTATAGAGTGGGGGGTGGAGGGTGCAGGGGGGCTTGCCCCCTGCATATACCCTTTTATTTTCCTTTTTTTTATTGTTTTATAGCATACTCAAAGTTCCGTAACTTCAGACATATGTGTTCATACATATGTCAGTCGAAGTTACGGAACTTCAACTATGTAATATAGACCCTTTTTTAACATAGCTTTGTGGCTGTCTACATTTTCCTGGATTAGCCTATGTTTTAAAACAAACAGGTTATTTTATAGGAAAAGAAGTTGCATAGCATTTAAATTCCATGTGATGCATTGTGCGTACATCCGAAATGGACTTCAGTATAAGGAGCAGTTTCTGCTTTTTAGTTGTAAAAGTTCCTTGTTCAATGCTGCTCTATAATTAAGATGTCTGATTTGTCACATATTCTTTGTTAATGTGTTTTAACAAAAATCTGTAGTGAAAAACATACCCCAGGATTCAATAAACTCCATGTAGGAATAGTGTTATTTCTACACGGAGTGAATGGTGTTTGTGTCTGCATAGTCTTAACAGCAGTGCACCTTTCATTTTAATGAAGGCCCGCTACTGAGAATGGCTCTGTGGACACAAACACTGAGTGAGGGCAGGGGGCGTGTTTCAGTAGTGCTTGCAGATCCAACATGGCCCCTGCACTATGAAAGTGTCATACAGCACTTTTTAAATGCTTTCAATGTCTGCGGACACTGAAAGCAGGATTTTAAATGGGAAGCAATGCAGGGGGTGTGATAAGTACTGTTACATACCCCCTGCATTGTGAAAGTGCCATACAGTCTCTTATATACATCTCAACCTCCTACAGCAAAAATTCTTGACAATGCCTAAAATGATGGGGGGCATACCTCTCAACCTCTTAGAGCAAAAAATCTGGATAAAGCCTAAAATGATGGGGGCACAAATAGGGACATATTTTAAATATTGGCCTTACAAACATAGACAGTTGCTAGAGGAACAGGGTTTGTATTAGCATAACATTTTCAGAAGGATTAGAAGTCTAAAACTCAAATGTATGCCATTATGTAGTGACTTCAATCCTGATATTGCTCATACAGACTTGATAGAATGGCAGGTAGTGCACCAACAAATATGAACTACAATTAGTATTAATACAGGTAATTAAAGTGCTTGTATTAATACTAATTGTAGTTCATATTTGTTGATGCACTACCGGCAATTAGTATTAATACATGTAATTAAAGTGCTTGAGCTGAGGTGGTGGTGCTTCAGTAGCATTTTCGCCTCACAGTAAGACATTGTCCTGTTTAATTTTCAGTTAGAATGTCTTCTGTGTGGAGACATGCGTGAATGGGCGTACCTTCGTTTAAGGTTGTGCGACAGGGCTGGCAACTCGGCACATAAAAATCTACTACCAATCATTAGCGGACCGGAGTTCCGCTGTGGCGAACCCTAACCGGGAAAAGCCAAAAGACACAACAACAACATGTAATTAAAGTGCTTGTATTAATTGTTTTTCCATTCTAAGTTAAGTTTAAGTGTAGCTGAGTGGGTTTGCACATCATGGCCCTGTGCTCAGTATTGCTTAAACATTTCATAGGAGCTTAATACAAATGTATAGCTAAAATCCTCAATGGTGAGATAGCATAGTGGTTAGAGTTCTGGATTTGCATGCAGCAATTCATGGTTCGAGTATTAAGACAGGCCCTTCATTTTTACATGGGAAAGCATTGTTAAAATTAGTTTTTTTATTTTCAGTTATGTAGTAATTGATATTTGTTAACAAGGGTAGTGTAGCTGGTTCAAAATGGAAGTGTCAGTGTGTATAACATGTGAAATCACCCATGAATACACAAGTGTCCCACGCAGTATAGTCACACCTCAAGGTAATGTAATGAAAGCACATGGGGATGTCAAGTTAAGCAAATTATATACACTGAATAATATGTCAGTAATGATTAATTAATTTTCAATTCTGATATTTTTTTCTTAAATGAAAAATGAGCAATGCTTAGCAGTGCTTAGCTCTGCTCAGCCAGTTTGAGCATTGCTTAGACATTGCCTCTCTTGCAAATCTACTAACTACCACCCAACATAGCTTCACCAAAGTCGAAAACTGGCTTGCCAAAACCCAAGTTACTTCTCTTCTACCCAACCAATAGATCTCCGACTGAAAACTTCACTATAAAATTCAATATGATCTGGCTATCCTCCCTGCTATAACTGCCAGGTTTGTTAGTTTGTACAGGCCTAGAGAACACACCACCACTAACTAAAAAAAAAAGCTGGATGGATAGAATTCCCACACCTTACTCATAATCTCCTTAAACAACCTGATACCCCAGCACTAAAAACTTAATGACTCCCCTACTCCAATCTAAGCTGCTGCCAAACACTCAGCTCCACTCCAATTGTCCAAACAAAACTATCTCTCAACTACTCCTGTCCTGCCACATAAAATCTCAACCTAGGTGTGGAAAATAGGAACTCTCTCACTAAAACTAAGTAAACTCTCTGTAAAAGTCAAAATCACTTAAAAAAGTAAAACTCCACTTCAAAAAACACTGGCTATGTCCTTGCTGAAACCCAGACTAAAACATCTGCCATTAAAAAAAAACATAAACTAACTATAAGATGATAAGTACTTTGTATACTGTGATAAAAAAATATGTGTCCTGTCTAACTCTCATATTATATATGCACCTCCTTGCCTTATAATTAACAATGTTACATTTGTAATGTTAATAATGTGTAAAATGTAGAAATGTTGTTGTTTGTGTGTAGCCTATGTTTTTGTTAAGTTCTTTTTTCTCATTTCATTATACTTAATTACAATGTAAAAACTCTGTGTTGGAGTTTTTCCCGGCCTCTCCGCTGAAAAAGGACATGTATCCAGTCGGACCATCCCGGTTAACAAATGTAAAATAAATAAATAAATAAATAAATAAATAAAATTAATTCTAAGCAGCAGTCAGCTCAGATAAGTGGATTTGCACACTGCTAAGTTGTGCTCAACTGTTTCAAAATGGTCTAATGATGGCAAAGGGTAGGAATATGGCCTTATTTAAACTGCACAGGTGGAAATACAGCCAAAACCTGTTGTAGTTTGATCTGTGCAGAAATCATGTCTGGCGTTGGAGAGGGAGTCCGCTTTCAGGCACAGTGCTGGGGCATTCTGGAGTCCAGGGTCATGGCTGGACTCCTCATTGAGCACCATGATGACAGACTGCTGCAGGGCCAGTATGAGGGATCACAGTACAAAGTAGAGGCCTGGAACCATCTGGCACGTGATCACACCAGTGCTACTGGATTCCCCTGAACTGTTGAGCAGATATGGCATCATTGTGCTGACCTAAAGCATAGGAAGGGGGCACTCTTGGCCAGTGGATCCAAGATGCTTGGGCAAGGAATGTTCCAGTAGTCTGTAAGTATCTCATCCATACCTGTACCAAATTCTAGCCTGAGTATGTGATAGGCAGGTATGCATAATGTTTGTTTTTTTCCCCCTAAAGCTGCAGCAGAGAGGGCTAGCAATGTGGACGCCCATGCTGACTGATTATCAAGACTGCACTGACAGGCTGGTGAGTACAGATCTATCTTGCAATATATACTGCAATAAATAAGAAGGAGTACATTCTTTATTGCCAGTAGGTATAGTGTGTTAAGTGTCTACTGAATAAATAAAGTTTGTCAGACTAATATTGATCTACAGGATATGCAGTAGTAAAGCTATGTGTCATATTACTAAAATAAAGACTTCTATGTGTCATATTAGTAAAATAAAGACTTATACCACAAACTGTTGTGTTTACTCTGGTATGTTGTTGTAGAAATAGAATGTATACACAGGTTATTCACAGCAAGTATGGCTTTGACAGCATGCATTAACTGAGGTTGATCTGAGAACCAGATATTATGCAAAACAGTAGATTGTGGAGCTGTAAAACAAGATATAAATGAAATATGAAATATGTTATGCACTAAGATCTGAACCCTGAATAGTAATGTGTAATGTATTATAGTGTGCCCCCTGCAGCATTGCCTTGTTTTAACCTTTGCTTTCCAGACAGTATTATTTCAAAGGATTAATACACAGTACACTATCTCTCATGAATGAATCTCAGGATTACAAGGTCAGACTATTTAACCCATAGAGTATTAGGCAGAAATCAGTCAAACCAACAACAGCAGTTCCCCAGTAGCTCATTGTGATGAGAAATAGCTTTGCTGTTCATTTTTGCATACCTGGACATGGTTTGAAAACAGGGAGAGGTACTGAGATATGTACATATATACACTCAAGAAATATTGAATATTTGTAGAAACAGTCAGATAATGGTAACAGATATAGGTTCATAGGTTCATAGATTAGTACTAAGCTAACTGCCCTTGCGAGCCATTTTAAGCCTAGCCAACTATGCCTTGTGAGACTCAAACCCTGCACCTTGTGTTTGTAAGGCAAACACCTTAACCATTTGGCCACCCTGGTTAAGGTGTTTGCCTTATAAACACAAGGTTTGGGGTTTGAGTCTCACAAGGCATAATTGGCTAGGCTTAAAATTGCTCACAAGGGCAGTTAGCTTAGTACTAATCTATGAACCTATGAACCTATATCTGTTACCATTATCTGACTGTTTTTTTCTCCACAAGTCTCACAGGTAAAGAAATGTTTGTAATAGCTATAGGAGGGATATGCTAATGCACCATGTACAACGGTTCCACTGTCTAATCCCATGCCTGCAAATGACAGCAGTATAGGTACATACACCATGCACTCTTCCCGATACATGTCTCTCAAGTGTCACGCTGTCATGGCTAGTGGTCACTGCTGCCAATAACCTTGGACACAGATTGGTATCCAGGTGAATCATCCCAGTAGCATACTCACACAACAGCAATGCAGGGTACCCCTTCTTTGTCAGATATGTAACCCTGACATGTACGAGTCCCCTCTAGTAATGTACCCATAATTGTCACAGTCTGCCCTATAGCATCCCTGGGGATGGACGTGGAAAGGAGCCCATCACCTGCCGCAAGTTCCAGGGTATGGTGTGCAGCGTCATCCGCTCTGAGTTGGATGGATGTCTGAGCCAGATGGTGGGCCACCTGATGCACCTTGAGGGGCATGCTGCCTCTGTTGTCCAGCCCCCAACACAGCCACCTTTGGGGCCATGAAGGTATAGTGGTGACTGCCCATGGGTGGGGACCTCAGTCCTACTGTATGCATTTGGGGGCTCATGGGCCTCTGATTCCCTACCACCATCCCCATCCAAAATGTTTACTCCCCTCATGTGTCATATACCACCCCTGTCTGCTGTCTTGTGTGTCTTGTCTGTCTGCAAATGCAACCTATCCTACCCATTCTACCTCCCCAAATATACTTACAGCCCTTCCCCAACATCCCAGTCTCACCCTAATAAAAAATGGCATCTGTCCCACAGAATAATCATTGCCCCATACATAGCTCTACATTTTGCCCCCATGTACAGTGACATAAGTTAATTTACACTCAAATTACTCTACAAATGTGTGTTGCCAACACCCCTCCCTGTGGGGTATGAGGTTGTAAATTCCAAATTTTCCATATCATTCACAGCTGTTCCTGCAGAGGAAATGTAGACCTATGGTACTTTCCTACACACATCCTTCACATCTCTAGCTGCTTTTTCTAATGTTTTACCCCCTGCTTGCCCCCATTTCACCACTTTCCTATCACCTTTTTTCTTTTCTTTGTTTAAAATTAGCCTTGGGGTTAGCAGGAATACACATCTCTAAGTGAAGCTAAGGGGACTTAACCTTCTCTTAGCATCACTTAGCTTAGAGAAAAACTGCACAAACCTGCTTACAGCTGCTTAAAAATGCTTTAATTACTCTGACTGAATCAGCCCTTGTTTTGCCCAGCAACAAAAAAATAGCCCTACCAAGTCTCAGACTCAGAACTCTGTGCACTACAATCACAGCAACGTACTATTACACCATCTGAGGTATGGAAATTTGTAATGCTTTTACAAACATATCATGCATTACAGTAATTTAACATAAGGGGAAAAATACACATCCCTGGCCAGTTTTAAATCCATCACAGCAGCTACCATTACTCCACATGAGCTGTGAGAATTAGTAATGCTTCAGTAAATATATCATGCAGGATGGTCATCCAACATTAGGGAAAAAATCTGTGGAATTAGTAATGTTTTATATATATATATAAATATATAAATATATATATATATATATATATATATATATATATATATATATATATATATATATATATACACACACACACACACACACACACACACACACACACACATATATATATATATATATATATATATATATATATATATATATATATATATATAGTTTCACTCCAGGATCTCGAGCTACTGAAATATTGAATTTCAGTAGCTCGAGACCGAAGTGTCAAAAATGGACTTGTGGGAAAGTACAGAATCCCAAATGAGGAAATGCCGAATGCGGAAATGTCAAATCCACAGTTGTGGAGGCGTGTAAGTGCCGTGGGATTCCCTGTGTTCATGATGTGCAGTGTGGTATGTGGATGTAGCTGGAGATTCAGATAAGTGATGGTTTACTAGGGGTTTTGGCTAGGGATTTTAGTGTGTGTGAGTGTGTTTGGAGTTTTGAGGTGTGGGTTAGGTTAGGTAGGCAAGATTGTGAATGTGTAAGTGTTGAGAGTGGTGGTATTTGTCCATATGTGATACATGTTTGTGCAATAGGTGTGTAGAATATGTAGTGGTGGTTTTTGTGTGTTTATGTTTTTAGTGCAACCTTGGAGTTAGTATATATAAGTAGCAGAGGTGCAGGGAGGCTTTCCCCCTGCTTATATGTAGGGTCCGCATGCGTGTCTTTGTTTTGTTGTGTTTGTGTGTATTTTGTTGGTTTGTAGTGTTGGGAGGAAGGTGTATGTGTGCTTGTTTGTGTGTGGATTATGTATGTAGGCAGTCGCGATTTTGAATTTTGTGCTTTTGGGGTTTTGGAGTTTTCAGTGTTCGGCTTTACAGTCTCAAGATACTGAATTTAAATATTTCAGTATTTTGGGATTGTAAAGTGGAACTGTCTCTCTCTATATATAAATAAATATATAAATATATATATATATATATATATATATATATATATATATATATATATATATACACACATACTCAATCTCTTAGTGCAAGACATCTGCACAAAGCCTGACAAAGTGGGGGGGGATAAAGGCCAAAAAATAGGGAAATATTTGAAATATGGATATTATAAGCTTAGAAAGTTGCTAGAGTATCATGGTTTGTTTTAACATATATTTCCTGATGTCAGGTTTGCAACACAAATGATTGTCATAATTTAGTAATGTCAGTGCTCAAATCATCCAGTGATTGGTCAGAAATCCACAACAGTTATGGGGAATTGACCAAATATATGAGCCACACATCTGGACAGTCTATAGAAATCTGAACAGTGGAGAGGTATGACTGCAGTCATGTAACAGAAGGGAAAAAAACATTGAGAGCTGCCAACCATTTCACCCAGCAGCTTCTGAACTGCAGTCAGACCAACACAACACTACCCCAAATCAGCTCTGGGGAATTGCTCATGCATTTGCAAATATATCATGCACTACAGGGATGTAACTGTAGGGAAAAACAGAAATCAGTGTGAAATTTGTCTACCCACAACCATTTGCACCACAGTCACAGCAACATACCAGTAAGCCAGCTGAACTCTAGAGAATAACGACTGTTTGAACAAACATATAGTGATTTCCAGTCACACTTTACTCCTACATAAACTGCTCCAAGCCACAGTATACTTGGAAGCCATAGGTGTTACAGGGCATGTCTCAGTCTGCCCCTACAAACATATACAGCTGATAGACCACCAGCAACTCTAGCAGCATGCATAGTCAGCTAGAAAAGAATCTATGAGACTCACATCTGCTCCTCTCCCTACTCATCCCAACAAACATTTACACACTACACTGCTACACAATCTTGACAGTCTGTTAACAGTGGCCAGACAAACATAACTCTCAACTGTACAGATTTCCACAGAATGTCCAGGGTGTGGAACCATATTTATGACCACTGCCTTGTAGCATTTCTGGGATTCTTTTAAATCACTTGGATGATATCAGGAGTGAAGTCACTAAATAATGATATACCATACCTCTGAAACTCTTAATGCAAGACATCCGGACAAAGCCTGACATACTTGGGGACAGAGGACCAAAAATAGGGACATAGCTTACATAATGGTGTTATAAACTGAAAAAGTTGCTGGTATTTCAGGGTTTGTTGTAAGATAACATTTCTGAAGGATATGAAGTCTGAAACCCAAATGGATGTCATTATTTAGTGACTTCAATCCTCAGATTATCCTACTGATTTGCCAAAATCAGAAATTGTCTGAGGAACAGACCAAATATAAGAGACAAACCTCTGGACATTCTGCAGAAATTTGGACAGTTGAGAGGTATGTCATATACATATCAGTCAGACTTCAAATCATGCAGAAAATGCTTGTTCAGACAAACCCTGTTAATCTAGCATTCTTCTAACTGTATAACAGCAATACTTAGAATCTGTCCATAATTCTGGAACCTTCTCCCCAATTTTGTTGGGCTTTCTCCACATTTCTTGTTCTAAGAGGTATTTCCACCTATCCTCTGTGATGTTGTAGCTCCCACATCTCCACAATGTCCTCCTCACATGCAAGGAAAAGAGGAAAGGCCCATGTGAAGGACTTAATTATACCACTATGTTGCCATGCCATTGGCTAATGGAAATACAACACAGCTGTTCTGGATGTAATTAGCAAGTGGGAGACACCAATTGGTACACAGGCCATCACCTGCTCATGAGCATTATCTGCAAAAGGCAAGCTGCTGCCTATGCAAAACAGGTCTGAGCCTTTATATGCAAAGACTGTGAACAGAGGAAGATGAATGGAGAAAGCACACTTCTCAATTTCTCTGAGAAAACATTACAGCACTACAAGTATGCCAAACAATTAAGCATGTAATGGAATGCAGAACGGGGGATGTAATAATGGGAAATAGGGAGTTAAACAATAGGTCTTAACAAGACTCACAGTACTGATATGTTGCTGTGCAGCACCTATGGCCATCCATTCTAGCTGTGTCCACAGTGATATAGATCACAGCTCTGGCCCCTGAGTCACCCCAGCAAAGGTCAGCTCAGCTATGACTACAACTGGGGTGTCTGTTGTACAATACTGACTGTGACACTGCCAGGCCAGCTACCTGGGATGTTGTAAATATTCATATGCCACCTGTGATTGCTACTATGATACATATGGTTGTCTTACAAATGTAAGAGATTTATATAGGGTATGAGCATACTTAACAGCTGGTGCAGAAGTGTGTGATAAACTGTATGCTATATACTCAGCTCATGCATTTCAACTGTCCAGAGTTTTGCACACTGACAACATGTTTCCCTCATATTTTTAGTCATTTTCTCATAGAGTTGTGTTATGTCTGGGAAATCACTAGCAAATCAGTAAAGACTGATGTCATAACATAATATCATACATTTGAATGTCAGATGTCATATCCTTCAGAGTGTTCCTGTTCATAGGTTCATAGGTTCATACTGGGCTATCTGCCCTGGGGCAATTATAAGCCTAGCCCGATTCTGTATGGCTTACACCACCCCTTGATATGAGTATACTGTGCCCTTTTTAAGGTTTAGTTTACTGTGCCTCTGTGAATGCAAAACCTACTGTGCTATCAACTGTCTTAAGTGTGTTACATCAATATTCATAAAGTGTCATGATTTTTGGGTCATTGCCCCCCCCCCCATGTATGTGTATCTCTGTCCAGATGTCTTGCTGTAACAGGTTGAGAGGTATCACTGAGCTGCAAGAGTGTAAACACAGTGTGCCATGCTGACAAAAACAGAAATTTATATCAAGTATTACCTGTGCACATGTATGTATTAATAGGTGTAGCTGGACGTTTCAGACTTACAGACAAGAGTTGCAAAACATCCGGTAAATAAGCTGTACTTGTTTTACAAATGAGTATATCTAAGTTTCAGTGCATCAAACAGACATAAATGTCTACAGTTACATGTTGTTGTATTGCCTTGAAGCAGAAATGATTACTAGATTGATATAATTACCAGGTTGTAATTGGAAAAGTGTTCAACTGTGTTATGACTGCGTCCAAGACTACAACAAAAATCTATATGAGCAGCTACATAGCTGCATGGACTCAGCAATACCTGACTTGTAAAACTCACCTCCCCCAAGGTAGATTAAACCTCTGCGGTGGACAGCAGCAATACACAAACCCCATAATAGGTGGAAATGTTGGCTGTAGAGGAGCAGGTGTCAAATTGGAAGCAATCTCTCCTTTGTCTGAACAAGCAAATAAGGTCACAGGTAAATTACTCTAAGGCTAGCCATGAGTACAAATTGGACACATCCACCAAGGCCAATTAAAAGGCCTTCTTCACATATGTATGCAATCTCAGAGGCAACAACCAAATCCACTCTGTACTGGTGGTCAATAACACCACATACACACATGCCATAGCTATAGCCAACCTGCTGCAGACAGGTTAAGTGAAAACATCACCCCCTCTGCCACGATTGGTATAGAAGGATATGTACAGCACCTGCCCCCCTCTCCTCATCATCAGGGAGCAGGTCCAGAATGCCCTCACAAAGGCAACAAACTGAAGTCTCCATGGGACCTGGTAACATCCCTGGCTGCATCCTACATGTACTCAGGCATGAGTTCTCAGCTCCATTACACACTGTAGTCAACCAAAGCACCAGTGTCATCCCATCTGCATGGAGGACAGCCACAGTCATCCCTCTATACAAAGGTGGAGCAGCCACTGACCCAGCCAATCATATGTACATCAGCCTAGCTACCCTAATCTTCAACACTTGTGAAGGCGTTATCAAGGACCATTATACAGGGACATCGGCAACCTGAAAATACTTGAGCCCACACAGTTTGGTATTGTCAAACAGGGATCAGGCCTGTTAAACCCGGTTGACTTATTTGAAGTGGTCAACAAACACATGGATTAGGGGAACATGGTGCACACTGCCTACCTTCACCTAGTCAAAGTCTCTGACAATAATCCCCAGATGGCCATAATACATAAGCCTACACAGCTAGGCATTGACCCATATGTTACCAGATGGGTAGCTAACTGGCTCAATGATAGTACCCACTCAGTCAAAGTAGTGGAAGCCACCTGTAGTTGTACACCCTTAAAGAGCGGTGTACCCCAGGGATCTGTCTGGGGGACTCTACTGTTTGGGATATACTGTTCTGAGGTGCAAGACAAAACCAGTGGCCTGTGGCTGACCATGTTTACAGATGACTGCAAGCTGGCCACTGTCTTACATCCCCATAGTGATGTGAGCATCCTCCAAGAGGCCCTTACCCAAATCAATGACTAGTGCCACAAGCATTGCCTCAAACTGAATGCCAGGGAATGCATCATTATCCCTGTTGTGGTAGATGTCATCCACAGTAGTTATGCCAGTGATAACAATGTACTCAGCATGCATTCAGGTGTGGGGCAACTTGTGCACCAAGGTTGATACCAACCTGACAGTTTCCAAATGGGTTGGTACCATTGTACAGAAGGCTAACTGCATGGCTGATGTCACAAATAAGGGTATGTCATCCGGGAACCAGGAGGCCAGAGCATCCTTGTACTCCTCCCTTATCAGACCCATTAATGAGTACAATGGCCCATTTGGCATGTACCTTGCCAACCACATGCAGCAGTTGCAGAGATCACAGAGGTTCCTGACCAGGAAAATCCAGGGTCTGCAGCACCTATCTTCTACAGATAGGTGGAAAGCCCTGTCATTCTACTCAGTCTCATACAGACTGCTCATAGGTGACGTGTGTCCGGCATACAAAGCCATTCCCAATCCAGCCCTGATGGAGTTTCTGCAAATCCATAAGACAAACCCCACTCATGTAACCCACATGCAAGGCCCTCACCTGGTCTGTTACATGAATATTACTTGTTGGTGGGCTACATGTGTTGTATGTCTCACACAATACACTGTCTTTAAAATACACTCCCTTCCCATGTCTAGCAGGGTACCTCCCTAGCCTTCTTTAAGTAGAACCTAGATGGCTGCATGGGAAACATAAAAAACACCCCTGCAATCCCACATTGGGCTCCAGCTGGACAGGAAAAACAGGTGCTGACTTTTAGGGGACATGGGCAAAGATTTGAGCTAGGTTTATAAGGACATCCTGGACAATAACCTAGTATCATCCTATGACCTATGCACCTAGTACTTTACACGTTTCCTGTATGTATTGCAGACTTTCCAGTAATGTTGTCATATATGTACCCCTGTGAGTCCAAACTGTGTAGGTACTGCATTGATAGAGTATTCTTTTGCTCAGTTATGAGTTATTATCACATACCATTACACCTTGTCATTGTGTCTAGACTGTATAACAGTAAGTCAGCTCTTAGAGTACTTCCATATGCATGTGGTGACACTGTATAGCTCACTCCAATACCCCTGGTCTTGGTCACATTTACCATTATCCTAATAGGTTCATCACACAGTAGGATTTGTTACCCTTTGTTGAGGGTCTTACAGTAGCTGTTAAAGAGATGGATTGTGGCAGTCAGAACTATCTTAAGGTCTGGGCTGCAGGGCCCATAGGTAGCAATGTTGTGCCAGAATTTAACAGGAGTGTGCATGTGTGTGTGTGTGTGTGTGTGTGTGTGTGTGTGTGTGTGTGTGTGTGTGTGTGTGTGTGTGTGTGTGTGTGTGTGTGTGTGTGTGTGTGTGTGTGTGTGTGTGTGTGTGATTCAAAACTCAAATAGCAAAGTGTGTGTGTCATCTACTTGGCCAGGAACTCAAAGTACTGGATGGGCAGAGAGGCTGACAGATGTTTTGGACTGACCACTCTGCTGTCATGTTAGCCTCATAGGTTTGCGAGTGTGCAGTGTTATTGGGGATTTGGAGAGAAAGGTAGAAAAGATCCCCTCACAGTGAGTGTGACCTCTGTGTGCTCTGAAGGGTACTTATACTTTAATGTGCATGTAGTTGTTATCCTGCCATTGTGTACATCCCTCACTGGTGGTATTGGCAAGTATTTAGGCTCCCTGATGATTGTGCCAGTGCAGGGGTGACACACTGACAGTACGTACTTGTGGATACTGATGGCATATCACATCATGTACCATCATTGAGCCCCTCTCACTCTGGTAATGTCATACAGGGTTATTTCACAGATTGTCCAAGTCTCCTTGATCATTCTTGACATACTCTGCCTAGGTGAGTGTGTACTCCACACCTGTATTTGATTGCCTCACACCTATGGCTATCATACCTCATGACCCCTTCATCAGGACAGCAAGTTATAGATAGTAGTAGTGGGTGGATGCTGGAACTGGGTCAGCAGCAGTGCATACCTACTGAGCATACAATGTAAGGGAATGGAAACAGTACCAGATACCCAGGTACCATCACTGTGCCCTTAGTGGTCTGGCATGTCACAGACAGATTCCCCAAAGTATGTGGACAAACATCATGTATTGTTCAACTGGTGTGCAGAAATACACATTTGTCTGGCAGGGGGTCTACATCTTTTAGGCACATGTATGCATTCCACAAACATCTGGGTGCTGAGGATGTCAGACACCTATGAGGTGGTCACCCTACAACACATATGCACCAATCTCAGTTATTGTGTATCTCAGATGCTCCTGGAATGTCCACATGCACCTGTAGGAGCACTCACCTATTTGTGGAATGTAGACTTCAATACATGGTACTGTGGTGCTGACCATAGGGGACACCCAGCAGTCGATGGCACATATGTGTGTGCACACATCACAACACAGTCTGTCACAGCAGACAGGCCACTTATGGTATTCACGTACCATACCAGGTTACTAGGTTGTGGGCCCTGAGTGGCCATATCCCTAGGCCACATGTTTGCCCATGTGTATGCAAGGCAGCAGCTGATGTCCCCATCCAGCATGGACACAGGTGGTATCCCAATGATGTATGTGCACTAACCATCTAGTTAACCATGTTACACCTGCAAAGGTGTATGTAGCTACTCTGCCTGATGTGGATAGGGTGCCCATTCTCCCGCAGGGTGATTGTGTGTGACACACACCCAAGCTGTCAACAAGGCCAGTCCAGGCCACTCACCAGGTGGAGGTTATGTGTGTGTGTGTGTGTGTGTGTGTGTGTGTGTGTGTGTGTGTGTGTGTGTGTGTGTGTGTTAACAGAGTGGAGCATGACCTGCACTCATGCAGCAGTCCCAGCAATGTGGAGTGTGTGATTGCCTGGCATGCTAGAGTGAAGTAACTCTTGAGGGGTATTATGACACCAGGTAGAGGCTTAGCCTCATAGCTCATAGGTGTACGGTAGATGTCTGATGGCCTGGTATGCCTTGTTAGTGAACTTCTGTGATGTCCCCAGCTGCTGCATGTGCTGTCTGATATGAATGACGAATGGAGGATTATGCACATTAATGGTCCTCATTGTGGGGAACATGACACATCAAGACCAGGAGTGCAATGCATTCTGTAATGCTAGTATGGTGAAACTACCTATGCACATACTGTGCTGATAGATGGCAGGGGTATGATTTGGTTGTTAGCGGTGAATAGTGCTAGAAAATGTGGATGTGCAGGATCTGTAAATAATGTTGCCTAATGTATGAGGTCCTGTGATGTGTTTTTCTGTTCATGTCTTTCAGGTGGCATGTCATATCAGTGGCAACCATCCTGCTCAGATGCTGAGACTGCAGCAATAATTGACACATACAGAGTGCATCATGCAGTACTCTTCAGTCGGAGCAGATGGCAGCTGCAAGAGCAGACCACCCTGTGGATTGAAATAGTCACCAATGTAAACAATGTGGGTCAGCATGGGTAAACCTACGAACAGGTTAGGCACAGGGCAACTGACCTTATACACCATGCCCGGCAAAGGGCTGCTGCTGTGGCCAGGGACCTACAGCAGGCCCCACTGACACAAACAGAGGAGATCCTCACCAACATTGGCACAGACATCACAGCCCAGGAAACCATACACACCCATGTCGTGGAGGTGGATGGCACCCAGACAACAGGCAAGGAGAGTCCAGGTAAGGCTCCAGTGGACATCAATTCAATACTGTATCATTTATACTGGCATCCGTAGAATATCTAGAAGCATATGTCAGGTCAAACTGCATTTGTGGGTGGGGTTTTGTAATGCACACACATGTACATCTACAGTGAATGACAGCAAATTGTGTAGTATCAGAGCTTGTAGTGTACTTGTGCAGAAATGCATCATTTATCCTGTACCAATGCCACATGTGAGTCTGCTGACAATACCTCTCCTCCACAACTACATAGGTCTCCCTGGTCTGGATGGGAAAGAGCAGCTGGAAGCCAGTGAGTATGGACATGTCTTGTTGTGTCTCACCAATACCCTAGGCATGCTATGGGCATGCATTTTGTCATGCATACAGCTGTTACTTTTAGACATATTGCAATATGTGCATGTTCATTTGTGGTGGGGTTAACTGCAGTGCATCCCAGTAGTCATCACAGGAGCCTATTTGCAAGAGCTGTAACATTTCTGTAGGTGTTGCTACTGTGCTATACAGGTGTACATCAATAATATGTATACGGGTGCAGTGTGTGTTAGGTGAAGGTCCATCAGCTAATACCACTCCTCACGTATCTCATAGGTGTATATTAGTAGCAACATTAAGTGTACATAGCTGCACTGCATGTTGTTGAGGGCCTGTTCAGAATGTGTATGTTGTGGTCTGATTGTGTCTTGTGCATGTCATTATTCAGATAATGTGTGGTCTGTATAATGCCTTTGTGCCACCCCACATCTGTGTGTCTGTGTGTATGCATGTGTGTATGCATGCATGTGTGTGCATGCATATGTGCATGTGTGTGTGTGTGTGTGTGTGTGTGTGTGTGTGTGTGTGTGTGTGTGTGTGTATTAGCAAACCTTATAGTGCAAGTATTAATTGACATATGTTGCCTTCTCCTCACAGGTGAACATGGGGGTCAGTGTCCCTCCCACTCACAACCAGATGTCAGTGTCTCTGCAGAGTCTGATGATGATGGTGGTGGTCATAGTGAGGCTTGGGTGGGGTTGTTGGGGGCTGAGTCTGTGCCATCAGTTGGTATCCCACTTTTACCCACTATGTCCCCGCACACAGTCAGTATGCCCACACATACCCAGTTTCCAGCAGCCACAGATAATGGACAGTTGGGGGGTGGCATGGAACAGACTAGTGTGTTGACTATGGCAAGTGTGAGTGTAGACACCAGCTATAGTCAGAGACCAGGCAAGGTCCCACACAGGCAGATGGAGAAGGGTGCTCGAAGGAGGACTGCTGCCCATCAAGCCCCTGTTGCAAGTGTCAAAGCAGGTGTCACCAGACACATGTTTTAGTCCATCATGGAAGCACAGGCACATTCTGAATGCCACACTAGACAGATGCTCAGTTTCATGAATGCAACACTTCTTGCCATGCATGATGACCTCCACGGCCTTGGTGATGTTACACGTTATGATGCTGATGTCACGGATAGATGGTGGGGTTAGACATTGTCAATCCCCAACCGTGCAATGTCTGTGCTGGAGCATATGGTGGGAGTAGGGAGTCAACAAGATCTGCTGAGACTGCACGGGGCAGTGCACATTCACACTCCCATAGTGGCAGTACTACCAGCACTACCAAAGGGAGGGTGTTGTCCACACCACAACAGAGCAGGCCATGGGCACATAGTTCTGGCTGGTCCCATCAGGGGCATGGATCCAGCAGACAGCAGTCACCATCGGGGAGCAGTACTGCATCTGGCCTTGGGCCTGGTGGTGCCATTGAGATTCCTGGCAGAACCAGTTCCCGTATCAGTAGCCGGAGATGGTGAACTGTACATCCTACCATGTATGGTCCACAGCTCTTCAACATACCCCTGTGTAGGGCAACCACATGGCTTGACTGTGTGCATACAAACACCCACACATCTCTATCACAGGCAGTTCACCACCAGATACACACAGCACCTCTGCACAGCTCAGTTAGATGACACACCTCCAAACACACGCACATGATGTCAACAGTATGGCCCAGACTAGGCCTCTGGCAACTCCACACCACACCTCTGTACATATAATGATACCTGTGCCACATCCCTGTTATCCATAGCATCGTTGCAGGGGTATGCTAATATGGGTTTGATGCACCGGGTGAATGTAGTACAGTGTAGTAATGTAATGCTGTGTATGGTGCTGTCTGCTGGCAATTGTTATGGGTACACATCAAAGTGCATGTACCTTTTTAGCTATGATGCATTATTGCTGTTAGTACTGATGACTGACTGTAGTCTCATACTGTATTCTGTTTGTGTTCCAGGTGTCTGCAGGCTGTGGGCCTGCTGACATTACAACAATGAGTCTGGTGGAGTGGAAACACAGTGATCTTTTAATAGCCAAGGTACAGCTGTATATATATACATGTTTAACAGGTGTGTATACATACAACAGTGTGTGACAGATAATGGGCACAGACAGTGTGACCTTGCATACATACCCCTTGACACTGCCAGCTAGCCCTCATACATGTCACCTGGGTGTTCTGCAGTACAATAGGCTCATATATACAGAGGAGGTTACTTGAGTACTGGCACTAGGTCCCTCACAAGCCTAGCCATTACTTTAACTGCAACAGATTCACCTATCAGTACTTGTTGCCCTTGCCATTTCTTTCCCATCTACTCAACCTTGATGCAGTTGATGAAGGTATGCATGGTACTGTGTTTGACAGGTTTGGGGAATGTATTCCTGACACAGGTCAGCCTGTGTTAGCCTAACCTGACAATCACCAGCATGTGCGTCTGCTATCTCATATGTGGGTCTGGCCTCTTGTGCTGGTAGTGCACACAAAGTCATAGTCTTATACATGGGGGTGACTGTTGAAGGGCTGAGCACAACCTCTACCTGCCCAGTTTTACAAATGATAGTGCTAGATACGTAACACAAACACTACAGTGGGAATGTAGTGTTGCAATGTCTGCCACTACTATTCAAGTGGGTGACAATTGCAGGAGCTGTTAGGATTGCTGTGAAGATACGGGAAGGCTGCCAGCCTAGCTAGATAGAATTTTGTAGATAATTCTGTCAGTTGTAAATATTAATATAAGCCACAGGCTTGTTCTCTTAAATGAAAGAAAATGGTTTTAAATGCTGAATGTCAAAAATGTAACAACAGTGCACTCTGCTGGAAGAAAGCTGATAAGTCAAGCCTTGCATGACTGATCTTAAATTGCAAACACACCAAAGGTGAATGAACGCCAGGAATACAGGATACTGTGCTGGAAACACTTAATTTATTGACATAAAATAGGTTGAGCGCTTTCTACAGAAGTAAATCTGTCTTCTTCAGAACATCATAGCATGGAATCATGACGCTTATATATCATAATTGAAGTAAAAAGCCCGCCCTAAATTGTAATTAAACAATAAATCAATTATTAAAACAGTGCTATCTTACACATTTCATACAAATGCAATGTATACATCTTGCTACATAACCACACTAAAAATATAGTTCATATAATTTACGAACCCTACTAATCTAAAAGCAATAAATATCTAAATCACTATTTTATATATACTAAATAAGCAAAATCACAAATTATTAAAAACAGTTATATAATGCCATTTGATTATTTTTCTAAAAGTGGAATAAAATGCCTTCTAAAGTGGCTATCAATCAAGATATGTATAATATATATCAATCATGATATTGGTAGAAAAAATATTTGTGAGTTGAATTTATAAAATAAAATATATATATATGTAACATATTGCCCAATGCATGTAACACATTATGTGACATATGATATATAATATATAATATAATATATGACATACAATATAATATGGAATGCAAACATTATATAAATACTGTAATGAATATAACAACATATTGCACAATTTATTGAACTAAACCCTGACTAGTGGTTTTGTAGGAATCATTTCATTAAGGCCTGGGGGGGTGGCTGCATCCAACCTTATCTGCCACCTGATTTCGCCCCAACAACAGCTTTTATGTTACCCCTTGGGGAAAACAACATCTAGAATTGCAAACTTGAATAGCTTGCACTGTGGACTATTAATAAGATGTCTTGATAGTGCATTATTAATGTCACACTTCCTTATACAGTATATATGATCATATATCCTGTTTTAAGACAGCGTCCGTCTTACCCACATAGAAACTCTTGCAGGTTTGACAAACACTTAAATATATAACATGCTTAGATAAACAATTACCATTAGAAAACCAAATCTTACTCTTTAAACAATTGTTCAAAGTGATGTTGGGTGTATCCAAAATATAATTGCAATAATTACATTGGCCACATCTTCTAGTGCCTGTCCTCTTCACATTAATGTTTTTCTGGAATTTAGATTTTAATTCAATTATTCTTTTAAGTTATTTCCAGTTTTATACAGTGTGGCTCATCAGTAATCTTGCTTTTAATGGTCTGATCACTGGTCATGATATTCCAATTTGTGGTAATAATCTTTTTACCTCTTTGAATATTTACCATATTGGATAATACATGACCTTGTGTATGTGTTTGTATTTTTGCTCTCAGCCACTTCCTCTGACCCGCTATATTGAACTAATATCTCCTGCGGTGTAGATTTGGATATACCCACCCCAAAAGTGGCTTATATTTTAATCCCCATTCATTCTTGACATATCCTGTAATGTCTTTCATCATATTGGGTGGATATCCCTTGTCCAAGAACAATCGGCCAATATATTCCAATTCTTGGTCCACTATATGTCTCTCAGTAGTCATGCAGCGAATGCACTGCCCTGATAATGCCCCTCTTGGTGTTATATGTGTGCACTACTATAGTGCAGGTAGCCATTACTGAAAGTATCTTTTCTGTGGATTTTGGAGTGAAATTCATTGTCCTTGCTGTAGATCTGGACATCCAAGTAATTTATACTGTGCCTATCATATTGATGGGTGAATTTGAGGTAATCCGTATTGTTGATGTAACTAATGAATTCATACAATACTTCAACTTCACCTTCCCAAAGTATAAAGATATCCAAATAACGGACATATCTTTTAATAAAGGACATCCAATTTGAATTTAAAATGAATTCCACTTCCCAATCCAACAGTACCATATTGGCATAAATAGGAGCACAGGCAGTGCCCATGGCTACCCCGTTTCTGTCTATAATACTCCCCTCATAATAGATGTAATTATGGTCTAGAACAATGTCCATAAATTCTGTGAGGAGGGAGATGTCATCCTGGCCTAGTCCACTCACCCGCATACTACTAATAAATCTAGATATTCCGTCATCCTTAGGAATACAGGAAAATAAATCCTGTACATCTATTGTCACATAAATTAATCTGGGGACCATAGTTCCTTTTAAACAGGCCCAAAAACTCCCAGGAGTCTTTCATAATATGTTCAACTATATCATAAATATGTTTGAGTTTATAGTGGATGACTTGTCCAAAGGTAAAGGCTTTACTGGCACTGCCAGATATGATAGGACGAAAGGGTGGATCATATATATCCTTGTGGACCTTAGGAATGCCCGTAAGTCGCCAGAATGGGAAATTCAACTTTAAGAAATCTATATAGATCTTCATTTATTCTATTTTCCACTATGAATTCTTCTAAGTATGAATCAATTCGACTGTGGGCTATGTTGACCTCATTTATAGAAGAGGGAGTATACTGTGTGGAATTATTTAGAAGATTGAAAATTTTACTTTTATATTGTTCCTGATCATAGAATACTATTCCCCCACCCTTGTCCGCAGTAAGAATGCGAATATTATTGTCACACAGTGCTTGAATAGCATCCATCATGTCATTACCAAATTGTTGCCCTTTGTATTTGTACTTACATTTGTTATATAAGGAATATACCTCAGTATTTACTACATTTTCAAAAGATGTCAGTGTGTTACACATGGGTGGAGTGAAAGTACTTTTCTTGAGTCCCTCAATCTGATTTGAACTAATACTGTTCTGATTTTTAAAAATATACCCAAATTTAATTTTCTCATAAACAATTTTAATTCAACTAGGGTATCTGTTATATCAAACTTGGTGTCAGGTATAAATTTCATACCCTTAGAGAAAATTTGAAAAATTCGTAATACGGATGAGAAGTATAGTTATAAATCTTAATATCTCCACAGGAGTGTAGAATACTATTTTCCTTGGCATCTGAGTTAATACTTCCCTCTGTGATACTATTAGGAACAACATCTAAATATCTGGGGTTGGAATTATGAAGATTCACTGATGGTTGTATCTCCGGTTCCTCCAGGAGTTCTTTCCTCTCCTTCGGTTCCACCGTTCCATTTGTCCCTCCCATTGTCTAAAAACAGTCATCTTCCCAGTTGTATTGATTAGGATGTCCTTCATCCTGTGCAACTTCACTAACATAAGCAGCAGAGCGATTTGTGTATCTATTTTTTGTAATAAATTTACCATCATGCCCATTTTTCCATCTAAGTAAGCTGTCCCCTTCTCATATTGTACTATATATATTTGTAGTATTTTATACTTACTTTCATAGGTCTTTTGATACATATTTTCCATATTCATATTGTTTAAAATAAAGTTTGTCCCACTGTGTAAACATTAAATCATCCTTAATCTGTTTATCCAATCTGTCTATCTCATTAAGCAACTAATTTTTGAATCATTACATTCCACAATAAATCTGATAAACTTCCTACCAAACTCATCAAACATATCGTTGCAAATCTTGATATTCTGTGCATTCATTTCAATCCCCAATGGTTCCTTAAAGAACCGCAGCCCCATGGGTACAATCCCACTTTCCAAACATTTGTGCAAATATAAATTTTCAACCTGAAGGTTTTAACCTTTGTTAAATTGTTACCAAAAGTAAAATTAACTTTTTCAAGGATGGGTGATTCCCTTCACCAACAGAATAAAATTTGAAACCGCTTGTGGAATGTCCTTGAAATCAAGCGCATATCCATAAATTTATCTAAACAATAATCTTGTCTTTTCAAACGATCCACTTGAGTAGATGCAGCAACTTCATTGGAAATTACAGTACCTTTCTTAGGTGCCTGAATGGCGCTTTCCTTGTCCTCCCCACCATAAGTACGAACCGTGGAAGACGCTTAGGTTTGGCACCTGATATGAGACAACGGTCTTCTGTGTTGTCTACATTGCCTGTCGAGTATTTGAAGCTGAAACTGCCCCTTCGTCACATACATCCTTCCTCGGTTCGCCTGACTTAAGGGAGGAAAACCTCCTCCACTGGCTACCCATAGAGGCGGGTGAACGTAGCAACCTGCGGGTTAGGTTGAAACTGTTTATTTGGAGCAGTACTAGCCGGCGTCAGTAGTTCAACAAGTCTAGTAATTCCCCGAAGAATGGTCATCTCAGAATGAATTTTATCTATCAGATTGGAAACATTAAGCATCTCCTGCATGGAATCCATCGAAAACAACGTAATAAAGATGATAATCCCAGCAAACAACAAAATTGCAAACACACCAAAGGTGAATGAACGCCAGGAATACAGGATACTGTGCTGGAAACACTTAATTTATTGACATAAAATAGGTTGAGCGCTTACAGAAGTAAATCTGTCTTCTTCAGAACATCATAGCATGGAATCATGACGCTTATATATCATAATTGAAGTAAAAAGCCCGCCTAAATTGTAATTAAACAATAAATCAATTATTAAAACAGTGCTATCTTACACATTTCATACAAATGCAATGTATACATCTTGCTACATAACCACACTAAAAATATAGTTCATATAATTTACGAACCCTACTAATCTAAAAAGCAATAAATATCTAAATCACTATTTTATATATACTAAATAAGCAAAATCACAAATTATTAAAACAGTTATATAATGCCATTTGATTATTTTTCTAAAAGTGGAATAAAATGCCTTCTAAAGTGGCTATCAATCAAGATATGTATAATATATATCAATCATGATATTGGTAGAAAAAATATTTGTGAGTTGAATTTATAAAATAAAATATATATATATGTAACATATTGCCCAATGCATGTAACACATTATGTGACATATGATATATAATATATAATATAATATATGACATACAATATAATATGGAATGCAAACATTATATAAATACTGTAATGAATATAACAACATATTGCACAATTTATTGAACTAAACCCTGACTAGTGGTTTTGTAGGAATCATTTCATTAAGGCCTGGGGGGGTGGCTGCATCCAACCTTATCTGCCACCTGATTTCCCGTTCCCCAACAACAGCTTTTAAAAAAGATTATTACCACAAATTGGAATATCATGACCAGTGATCAGACCATTAAAAGCAAGATTACTGAGGAGCCACACTTCGTGTATAAAACTGGAAATAACTTAAAAAGAATAATTGAATTAAAATCTAAATTCCAGAAAAACATTAATGTGAAGAGGACAGGCACTAGAAGATGTGGCCAATGTAATTATTGCAATTATATTTTGGATACACCCAACATCACTTTGAACAATTGTTTAAAGAGTAAGATTTGGTTTTCTAATGGTAATTGTTTATCTAAGCATGTTATATATTTAAGTGTTTGTCAAACCTGCAAGAGTTTCTATGTGGGTAAGACGGACCTGTCTTAAAAACAGGATATATGATCATATATACTGTATAAGGAAGTGTGACATTAATAATGCACTATCAAGACATCTTATTAATAGTCCACAGTGCAAGCTATTCAAGTTTGCAATTCTAGATGTTGTTTTCCCCAACCCCCGAGGTAACATAAAAACTGTTGTTGGGGAACGGGAATCAGGTGGCAGATAAGGTTGGATGCAGCCACCCCCCCAGGCCTTAATGAAATGATTCCTACAAAACCACTAGTCAGGGTTTAGTTCAATAAATTGTGCAATATGTTGTTATATTCATTACAGTATTTATATAATGTTTGCATTCCATATTATATTGTATGTCATATATTATATTATATATTATATATCATATGTCACATAATGTGTTACATGCATTGGGCAATATGTTACATATATATATATTTTATTTTATAAATTCAACTCACAAATATTTTTTTCTACCAATATCATGATTGATATATATTATACATATCTTGATTGATAGCCACTTTAGAAGGCATTTTATTCCACTTTTAGAAAAATAATCAAATGGCATTATATAACTGTTTTTAATAATTTGTGATTTTGCTTATTTAGTATATATAAAATAGTGATTTAGATATTTATTGCTTTTAGATTAGTAGGGTTCGTAAATTATATGAACTATATTTTTAGTGTGGTTATGTAGCAAGATGTATACATTGCATTTGTATGAAATGTGTAAGATAGCACTGTTTTAATAATTGATTTATTGTTTAATTACAATTTAGGGCGGCTTTTTACTTCAATTATGATATATAAGCAACATGATTCCATGCTATGATGTTCTGAAGAAGACAAATTTACTTCTGTAGAAAGCGCACAACCAATTTTATGTCAATAAAATAAGTGTTTCCAGCACAGAATCCTGTATTCCTGCTCATTCACCTTTGGTGTGTTTGCAATTTTGTTGTTTCGCTGGGATTATCATCTTTATTACGTTGTTTCGATGGATTCCATGCAGGAGATGCTTAATGTTTCCAATCAGATAGATAAAATTCATTCTGAGATGACCATTCTTAAATTACTAGACTTGTTGAACTACTGACGCTAGTACTGCTCCAAATAAACAGTTTCAACAAGGATGTATGTGACAGCTTCAAATACTACGACAGGCAATGTAGACAACACAGACGTTGTCTCATATCAGGTGCCAAACCTAAACGCCTTCCACCGAAAGGCCATTCAGGCACCTAAGAAAGGTACTGTAATTTCCAATGAAGTTGCTGCATCTACTCAAGTGGATCGCTTGAAAAGACAAGATTATTGTTTAGATAAATTTATGGATATGCATTTCAAGGACATTCCACAAGCGGTTTCAAATTTTTATTCTGTTGGTGAAGGAGGGAATCACCCATCCTTGAAAAAGTTAATTTTACTGGTAACAATTTAACAAAGGTTAAAACCTTCAGGTTGAAAATTTATATTTGCACAAATGTTTGAAAGTGGGATTGTAATGGGGCTGCGTTCTTTAAGGAACCATTGGGGATTGAAATGAATGCACAGAATATCAAGATTTGCAACGATATGTTTGATGAGTTTGGTAGGAAGTTTATCAGATTTATTGTGGAATGTAATGATTCAAAAATTAGTATGCTGTTTAATGAGATAGACAGATTGGATAAACAGATTAAGGATGATTTAATGTTTACACAGTGGGACAAACTTTATTTTAAACAATATGAATATGGAAAATATGTATCAAAAGACCTATGAAAGGAAGTATAAAAACTACAAAGGGATATAGTACAATATGAGAAGGGACAGCTTACAGATGGAAAATGGGCATGATGGTAAATTTATTACAAAAATAGATACACAAATCGCTCTTGCTGCTTATGTTAACATCCTAATCAATACAACTGGGAAGATGACTGTTTTAGACAATGGGAGGGACAAATGGAGAACGGTGGAACCGAGGAAAGAACTCCTGAGGAACCGAGATACAACCATCAGTGAATCTTCATAATTCCAACCCCAGATATTTAGATGTTGTTCTATTAACTCAGATGCCAAGGAAAATAGTATTCTACACTCCTGTGGAGATATTAAGATTTATAACTATACTTCTCATCCGGTATTACCGAATTTTTCAAATTTTCTATGAAATTTATACCTGACACCAAGTTTGATATAACAGATACCCTAGTTGAATTAAAATTGTTTATGAGAAAATTAAATTTGGGTATATTTTTAAAAATCAGAACAGTATTAGTTCAAATCAGATTGAGGGACTCAAGAAAAAGAGTACTTTCACTCCACCCATGTGTAACACACTGACATCTTTTGAAAATGTAGTAAATACTGAGGTATATTCCTTATATAACAAATGTAAGTACAAATACAAAGGGCAACAATTTGGTAATGACATGATGGATGCTATTCAAGCACTGTGTGACAATAATATTCGCATTCTTACTGGACAAGGGTGGGGAATAGTATTCTATGATCAGGAACAATATAAAAGTAAAATTTTCAATCTTCTAAATAATTCCACACAGTATACTCCTCTTCTATAAATGAGGTCAACATAGCCCACAGTCTAATTGATTCATACTTAGAAGAATTCATAGTGGAAAATAGAATAAATGAAGATCTATATAGATTTCTTAAAGTTGAATTTCCCATTCTGGCGACTATTACGGGCATTCCTAAGGTCCACAAGGATATATATGATCCACCCTTTCGTCCTATCATATCTGGCAGTGCCAGTAAAGCCTTTACCTTTGGACAAGTCATCCACTATAAACTCAAACATATTTATGATATAGTTGAACATATTATGAAAGACTCCTGTTTAAAAAGGAACTATGGTCCCCCAGATTAATTTATGTGACAATAGATGTACAGGATTTATTTTCCTGTATTCCTAAGGATGACGGAATATCTAGATTTATTAGTAGTATGTGCAGGGTGAGTGGACTAGGCCAGGATGACATCTCCCTCCTCACAGAATTTATGGACATTGTTCTAGACCATAATTACATCTATTAGGAGCCCGAGTATTATAGACAGAAAACGGGGGTAGCCATGGGCACTGCCTGTGCTCCTATTTATGCCAATATGGTACTGTTGGATTGGGAAGTGGAATTCATTTTAAATTCAAATTGGATGTCCTTTATTAAAAGATATGTCCGTTATTTGGACGATATCTTTATACTTTGGGAAGGTGAAGTTGAAGTATTGTATGAATTCATTAGTTACATTAACAGTACTACGGATTACCTCAAATTCACCCATCAATATGATAGGCACAGTATAAATTACTTGGATGTCCAGATCTACAGCAAGGACAATGAATTTCACTCCAAAATCCACAGAAAAGATACTTTCAGTAATGGCTACCTGCACTATAGTAGTGCACACACATATAACACCAAGAGGGGCATTATCAAGGGGCAGTGCATTCATGCTGCACGCATGACTACTGAGAGACATATAGTGGACCAAGAATTGGAATATATTGGCCGATTGTTCTTGGACAAGGGATATCCACCCAATATGGTGAAAGACATTACAGGATATGTCAAGAATGAATGGGGATTAAAATATAAGCCACTTTTGGGGTGGGTATATCCAAATCTACACCAGGAGATATTAGTTCAATATAGCGGGTCAGAGGGAAGTGGCTGAGAGCAAAAATACAAACACATACACAAGGTCATGTATTATCCAATATGGTAAATATTCAAAAGAGGTAAAAGATTATTACCACAAATTGGAATATCATGACCAGTGATCAGACCATTAAAAGCAAGATTACTGATGAGCCACACTTCGTGTATAAAACTGGAAATAACTTAAAAGAATAATTGAATTAAAATCTAAATTCCAGAAAAACATTAATGTGAAGAGGACAGGCACTAGAAGATGTGGCCAATGTAATTATTGCAATTATATTTTGGATACACCCAACATCACTTTGAACAATTGTTTAAAGAGTAAGATTTGGTTTTCTAATGGTAATTGTTTATCTAAGCATGTTATATATTTAAGTGTTTGTCAAACCTGCAAGAGTTTCTATGTGGGTAAGACGGACGCTGTCTTAAAACAGGATATATGATCATATATACTGTATAAGGAAGTGTGACATTAATAATGCACTATCAAGACATCTTATTAATAGTCCACAGTGCAAGCTATTCAAGTTTGCAATTCTAGATGTTGTTTTCCCAACCCCGAGGTAACATAAAAGCTGTTGTTGGGGAACGGGAAATCAGGTGGCAGATAAGGTTGGATGCAGCCACCCCAGGCCTTAATGAAATGATTCCTACAAAACCACTAGTCAGGGTTTAGTTCAATAAATTGTGCAATATGTTGTTATATTCATTACAGTATTTATATAATGTTTGCATTCCATATTATATTGTATGTCATATATTATATTATATATTATATATCATATGTCACATAATGTGTTACATGCATTGGGCAATATGTTACATATATATATATTTTATTTTATAAATTCAACTCACAAATATTTTTCTACCAATATCATGATTGATATATATTATACATATCTTGATTGATAGCCACTTTAGAAGGCATTTTATTCCACTTTTAGAAAAATAATCAAATGGCATTATATAACTGTTTTTAATAATTTGTGATTTTGCTTATTTAGTATATATAAAATAGTGATTTAGATATTTATTGCTTTTTAGATTAGTAGGGTTCTAAATTATATGAACTATATTTTTAGTGTGGTTATGTAGCAAGATGTATACATTGCATTTGTATGAAATGTGTAAGATAGCACTGTTTTAATAATTGATTTATTGTTTAATTACAATTTAGGGCGGGCTTTTTACTTCAATTATGATATATAAGCGTCATGATTCCATGCTATGATGTTCTGAAGAAGACAGATTTACTTCTGTAGAAAGCGCTCAACCTATTTTATGTCAATAAATTAAGTGTTTCCAGCACAGTATCCTGTATTCTTCATTCACCTTTGGTGTGTTTGCAATTTTGTTGTTTCGCTGGGATTATCATCTTTATGACTGATCTTAAACTCGGACCCATGTTGTCTGAACCAGCATATTTTTTCTATTGTTTTGAGACCAGAGTTAATTGCTAGATTTTACATATATAATGTCTTTAATTACTGTGGTTTCCTGACCAGGTGCAAGCTTACTAAGAAATGTTAATGTAGAGTTTCTGTTAGCCTGGGAAACGAGAGAATTGTTAAGAATGATGTAATCTAAAATGAGTCCGCAGGATGTATTATCAATTTAAAGGAGTTTCTCAGAGACAGAGGGACACAGAGGAGTCTGTATGGAACTGAGTAGATGGACAGTGCTGTTAGCCTGTGTAGGGTAGGTGTTTGGGGTCCTGGAATCTCCCGGTGAGGAACATCTGTGGTCTCTCCAGCTGCTGCATGTGCTTTGTGAGGTACATGCCGAAGGGGGCTTTGTACAAAATTATTAGCCTTATAATCTTAAAATACATGGATCTTATCACCTCTTTGTCTCTGGATGAGATATCCTTACTTTTGAGTTGGCCCATCCATGAAGATTTCTGTACAACAGAAGCAACATGGTGCACAGACTTCAGGCTATCAACCTGGGTGGCCAAATGCCTCAGTACTGATTGTGTATGTAGGACACTGTTGTTAAAGTGATACTATGTGGGGAGGTCAGTCTCCCCAAAGGGGATGATGATGCATCTGCAGGCATTCAGCTTGACGCCATGTTTCTGGCAGCAGTTATTTGTTTTGGTGAGACCCTCTTGTAGGACATCCACATCACTTTGGGTACTGATGACTGTTTCCAACTTGCAGTCATCTGCCAACATGGTCTAGTGTTTTTGGCTTGCACCTCAGGAAAGTATACCCTGTATACCAGAGGCTCCCATACTGATCCCTGGGGTATGCCACTCATTATGGGTGTACTGCTTGGGTTATGATCATGTGGGTTCTATCAATAAACCAGTTTGCTATCCATGTGGTAGCATATGGATTGCTTCCTAGTCGACAGAGTTCATGTACTATGGCCGAGTGGGGAATAGTGTGTAAGGCTTTGGCCAAGTCAAAGTGTCTGGAGTGCACCTTCTTTCCCTCATCCATGCCTTTGTTGGCTGTCTCAGGGAAGTCATCCAGAATTCACTGACATACCTCCCCTTGAGGAAGGCACACTGTGTGGGGTCAAGTATTTGGTGTTTGCCAATGTCCCTGTTAATAAGGTCCACAATGATCCATTGCATGGCCTTGCAGATCAGGCTAGTTAGGCTGATGGTTCTTTAATTTCCCAGATCGGTGAACATTCCATCTTGATGTACAGGGATAACAGTGGCTGTCTACCACTCAGCTGTGACAAAGGTGGTACTCAGGCTTTGGTTGTGTAGGGTGTGTAATGATGCTGCCAGTTCATGCCTGGGTTCATATAGGTTGCAGGCTGGGATGTATTCAGGTCTCATGGAGGCTGTCTTCTTGGCTTTGAGAGGGCAGTGATGGTCTGTTCCCTAATGATAAGGGCTGGGTTGTCAGGTACTGGGGATGTCCTGCTTTCCTGATGGGGGGGCAGAGGGGAGGCATTTCTGCTGAATCTGTCAGCCAGTAGATTGGCTATATCTACAGCATTTGCGTATGTGGTGTCCTTAACCACCAGTTTTTCACAGATCTGGGAGTTTCTTTTGGGAATGCAGACAATTGTAAGGAAGGCCTTATGATTGCCTGTCTTAGATGTGGGCAATTTGGACTTGGAGATGACTTTAGAGGATTTCAGTGGTGCTCTTATTTGTTTGTTCAGGCTAGGGGTGATTACTTTCAATTGTGCACCTGCTCCTTCTCGGTTCTGGACAGCGATGTTATCCTTTTGTTACATAGTTCCTTTATTGCAGATGTTTGCAGACTGGTTTACTCTCCCTTGTGGATGATGATGTTGTCCTGTCTGGTAACCCTGATTCCATACACTGTATATATATGTTGGTATAATACTTTTATGTACATTTGGACATTGGTGCCTGTTCTTCCAATGGGGTATGGGGCTGTTCAGCTGTTTATACCATCCCTCTAGTGGTTGTGCTCAGCTTAGGAGACATTTTGTTTTACCATGGTTAGAAGGGGGTCAGGAGAGCTGGTGATATTAAACGTGATCGCTTTTTTGTTGGATCTTGCCAGGGAGGATGATACCATAGGGGTGCTGCAGTGATTAATCACATTGGTTACTGCCAAGTCCGACATATGTATCACATCTTGTGGGATTATCAAGTAGCTGTCCTAAAGATTTAGCATTGAAAAGATGGGGGACTCTCTGTGCATTTCTGTTATGGTTGGTTTTCCAATCAGTGGTTGGGCACTATAAGTCAGCCAGGATCAGGGTAACAGGTTGAATCTTGATAGATTTGTAGAGGGCCAGATATGTGGGGTGGGTATCTTGAGTCAGATATGTTTGCCTGTAGCTACCTATAATTTGCATAGGAGTCTTGTCATCAGTTGACTGCACTTGAGTGTCTTGTATGTGTCAGACTGTTTGACCAGCATGGAGGTGTGTGTCTGTGTAATATATCTTTATACTCCACCTCTTTGGCTTTGTTGTGCACATTTTGAGGTCTGGCAGTGTGACAGGATGAGTGATCAAGTAAGGATGGGTGGCTCCCTGCAGCTATGGCCCAGGTTTCTGTGAGTGCACAAATGTCACCACCTGCCAGGGTTACAAATGGTTGCGATGAGTACATTTTCCTGTTTAGACTCCTAGGATTTAGCAGGAAGGCCTTTACTTTGCATTTTGTTGAGTGCTATATGTTGGTAGTATTGACCCCATGACTTTCCCTAAAAGGCATTATGGGGGAGGCAAGGACCTTTGCCAGAGGCCTGAAGGCCAAGTGAGACAGATGCAGGCCTTCTCTAGCAAAGCAGCGTAGTCTGTTGGTCATATGTTCCCAGGCTGCCAGGCAGTGAATCCCCCTGGGATGACACCAGTAAGTAAGCCCATTGTTACTGACAATCATTTTCTGTTTGTATTGAGCCATCATTCCAGGTGATGGTAGAATGCTGCTTAAGGCTAGGGACATACCTGCATGGGACAGGTATTCAGCCAGCTGAATCATGTCTGTCTTCCTATAGTCTAGGGAGGTACATATGACATCATTCACACCACCATGGACTAGGCCAGAGTGATAACAGTACCTGCTGTGGAGTGACCTGAGTGCATGTATGATATGGCGGATTTTGGCTCCTGACAATCAAGCAAGCATGATTTTCTCCTTATCCAGCCTGGTGAGAGGCGCATCTGTATGTGTCACAATGGAGTCTCCTATGAGTAATATGTTGAGTTTATGGTAAGGCCTTAGTGGTTGTGAGACTCTAGTGTGTGGACTATGCATGTTCTATGGTGTATAGGTTTGTGAAGTTACCATGTTTTTTTGCCTCTGAGGTGTCCTTTGTTTGTGTTTTTGTTTTGTTGATGACCTCCACTTATATGGGTGTGTGTTGTGTAGTTGTGGGTGATGTTTACTGACTCCATATCCTGTAGGGCACCTATGTTACTGGACGATTTGTTCTGGTGTGCACATTTTCCATTTGTCTGGCCAGTGGTTCTCCTTCCCATTATGTGCGTCTTTTTGTCCTTCTGTAGTCCAGTCACAAGCTTTGGCCACAGTGGCTGCTGTTATGTATTTGTATTTGTGGTGTGAGCGGGGTAGATGCCATAACATCACACACAGGGTTATGGGCTTCACACTTCTGAGTGTACCTATTTAGCAGGTTGCCCATTATTGCACCACTACATCCACTGTGGTCCTCAGACGGTTTGTGTTGCTCTGTTATTATGAGGCTACATGTTGGCCCTAGCTGTCAACCTGTTACAGACTGCCATCTAGATAGGCCCATATATGACAGTCAGACACAGGCCCACACATGGGGACAGGGTGTTAATAAAGTTCTGCCAAACATAGACAGTTGGGAGACCGGTTTGGTATTTGCTTGCTTTTTCTAATGGGTATGACGTCTGTTTCTCCACTGTCTGCCACTGATGTTTTGACATGAACCTTTCTTGTTTTACAAATAGTTTGACAGGCAAATGCAGTGTTAGGACAAGCAGAACAGATATATGTGGCATACCTGTGGTCCTTCTGTGACAGCCTGTCATTCCAGGGGTATGGATGGTGGCCAGTAACTTGTTGTCAGTGCTGACACAGTAAGGTGGCAGCCATTTATAACCTGGCAGTACAGTAACTTTCAGGTACCTTCTGTTCTACTAGGCACTGTACCTCTCAACCTATTAGCGCCAGAAATCTGGGGAAAGACGTAAATAATTGGGTGACAATGGACCCAAAATAGGGACAGGTGTTAAATATTGCCCTTACAACCATAGATAGCTGCTACAATAACAGGTTTTGCCTTAGCATGTATTTTTCTAAAGGCCATGGAGTCTGAAACTAACATCTGTTCATTATTTTCTGACTTTAGTCTTTCATGATTTGGAAATGATTTGCCAGAAAACCACAATTTCATGACAAACAGCAAGCTTATGGTGCAAAACTCTGCACATTCTGTAAAATTCTGTACAGTTGACAGGTATGCTAGGCACTGTATAGGTTACTTTGAGCTGTGTACTGTCCATATGAGTGGCCCCCTTTCTCTGACTTGTCCATCTTTCCTCCACTAATGGATATTGACTTCTGGACAGTGTGTACAGGTCCTACTGTAGGTGTAGCTGACATGCAAAACAGTTGGCACAGAAAGTCTTGGAACATGGACCCTGTCAACCACAGTACTAGGCTACTAAGCAACTACAGCCAAATGTAAGTGCTGCTCACTTCCTGACAATATTAACCATGCATATACATAGCTCATCAACCAGTGCATATTGTGGACATGCAACAGGTTATCAAGTTGATTGGGACAGCTCTGGGAATGTGTGCTCTGCTGCTATTACCCTACAAACATACATGTTACTACATTTCTATGGGGACACGGGTGTGTTGCAGGGGGAGCATATTTGTCAACTGTACACATTTGCATTTAGCATAGTGTTGTGCCTTTCTTGGAGAATACTGGCATATCACTAAAGACCAAAGATTAAGATGTAATGGCAGACATTTGGGTTTCAGACTTCCTACCCTTCAGTGACTTCATGCAATTGCAAGACCTGCTATGATATCACTGTCTAAGTCTTTCAGATGACTATTTCATCATTGTCCCTATTTGTGGGCCTTTGCTAAACATTCCTTAATGGATTTCTATGGCTGACAGTTGTCTGCTGCTCTCACGGTAGGCCACCCCATTCCCTTGCATACATGCAGCAATACCCGAGATATGCTACAAAAACATACTACAGCATTCATCTATTGTTAGGAAGTGTGACTTGCCTTGTGCCTGTGGCAGTTGTGAGGACAGTGCTTGAGGGCTGACTCTGTCAAATGCACACAGTACATGGCCTAGACATTTTAAGGTACAAGCAGTGTGATGGGTGTTGCATCCATTTTACTGTGTGTGCGAGTCGGAGAGAGGTGTCAGTCCCTGGGTCCCTAAGTTGTCAGTGTATGTGCTGTGTGTTGCCTCTTCGCCAGGGCCAGGGCATACTGGGCACACTTACATCTGCCTACAGGGGCAGGCTCAGGGGGTTCCTACTCCGAGTCCCCCTGTGCTTGTGGAGGCCTTGGCAATGGTGGGGGGGGGGGTTGTGTGCCCCTTCCCTATGATGTTCCTGTTGAAGCTGTTTCTGCAGGATCATATTGTGTAGCATGGCACATACTATGAACATGTGCACACTTGTGGCTGAAGAGTACTGCAAGGCTCCACCAGATATGTCAAGGCAGTGGAACAGTGACTTGAGGAGGATCTCTAACACACGCTCTATAATGTTCCTAGTTTGTGCATGTGCCTCATTATGGTGTTCTTCAGTGGGTGTGTGTGCATTTCTGATGGGTATCATCATCCATGGTTCTAGTGCATAGCCAGCATCCCCCACAAGATGGCCATATGGGATGTCCCCCCTAGCAAATGCCTGCCACAGCTGTGAGGCATGCCAGATATGGGAGTCAGGATAGCTGCCAGGGCTGCCAGCACACACATTCATGATAATGCCCTGGGAATTGCACACAACCTGGCTGTTGATGGAGTGATAGCCCTTGTGGTTGACATGCAGTCTATCATCTTCACTGGATGGTGCTTTGATGTGGACGTGAGTGTAGTCTATGGCACCCAGTACCTCTGGGTAGTGTGTTACATGGTGTAAGAGACACATATTGCTGGTCCTCTCCTTAGGGATGCTGGGGAAATAAATATGTTCACCGACATGTGGTAGCCTGGCATCCAGGAACTGGTGGAGTACCCTAGATGCATATGCCTGTGAGACCCCCATGATGTCCCCAGTAGGTCTTTGGAAAGTACCTGTAGCTAGTATTCTTAAGGATACACATACTTTGGTTTCAACTGGATGGGTTCCCCCTCTGTTGGCTCTGGGTCTGAGTTGAGGCAGGCAGAGCTCAGTGAGTTGCTGAGGTAAGTCCCTGTCCACCCTGTTGTGATTTAGTATCTGCAGATCATGTAGCCCCTGAAAGGTTACCCTGGGTCTGAACACTCTTCTCCTCCTCAGTCTGGGATGGCTGTCAGTATCATCCTCATTACTGCCCTCAATCTGTAGCACATACAGATGTAGCTAAGCAGCAGCAGCCCCAAATATTTTGTCAGTTAAAATTCCCGTGTGTGCACACCAATGGTGCAGAGTTTGTGGGAAAAACCAGATTGAAATGTGTTTGCATGCTTTATATTGGTGTGCTGCAAATGCTGCCTGTGTGATTCGCTGTCTATGATACATTCCACCTGCCAGCTATATTATTGATGGGTTTGAATGGGCCACTGTGAGTGGCAGAGTCCATATTAGTGATTTGTAGTTAATTTCCTTTATTCTGCTATTTCCTTTTTTTCTCTGTTTCTGCTGTGTTTAAGCTCCAGTGCATGCCACACAAACTGTTTTAGCTAGTGTAAACTTTGCTGAGCAGAAAAGGCCCTCCCCTGGACACGAATATGCTCATCATTTCTTGAACCAGATAAGCAGTCTCAGACACACACCCTTCCTTAGCTGTGCTTAGCTGAGTGCAAATAGGAGCCACGGAGCTCCAATGTGCTTACACCAAGCATGACACACCCCCTTTTCATGTCAGCTGCTTCTTCTGCTTACACCACCACATTATAGCTGCTACATGGTTAGGTACCTGTGGACATGGTCTCCCATTTTACTATTTAATAAATTTAGCTCATTTACATACCCCACTGCCTTAGTCCCTAGTTACACCAATACACTGGAGCCTATGTCCTTAGCTACCATTGTTACCTGTTATTGTTATGAGTCTGCATGCTGCCCATTATAATGGCAAAATTACTGCTTCACATTTAATTGCCTTTTTACAGTTTTTTTTAAATTTTCTGCACAATCGTGTTTACACGCCTCTGCGTACTACTTAAATGGCCGAAATCAGCCAAAAAAAACTTTTGATTTTTGTGATTTTAAAACACTTTTGCATGCTAATGGCTATAAGCTTGGCCATTGGCATGCCTAATAAACAGAATACATGCTTTACGTTGAGCTGTCATGCCCCCGTTTTGATTTTTGCAGAAATGTACATGGTTAGTAACCGAATACATTTCTGCTGCGGACACGGTTCCAACACGGATGCCTGTCTGCTTGCTGAATCTCTAATTCACCTCATTTGCATGGATTTCACCAGCAAATGAGGTGATTTGCATTATTCCATGGTGTCCATTTTGGAATAGTGCTGGGAGGCTCATGCATGCCCCCACCTTTTTTACTGGATCGCACAGGCTTGGAACTCCATTTTCGAGCCGTGCCACTGTTCTCTGTGTAAGCTTTATTGAATCCTGGGGAGAAACTTTAAACTGTACAAATATGTAAAATAATGAGACATAGAAGGAAAAAATAATAACAAATGCAAGAAAGCAAAATGCATATTAAAAAGAAATATTTGCAAAAAAATATTTTAAACATGAAGATATACAAGATGGAATTAAATATTGTCAGTCACCTGAAAGAATGTCATGAGTTAAGATGTAAATAATCAATTTTTATAAAAGTGAACTGTTTAATATTCAAGAACTGCAGAGATGGCCTACTGCAGCAGGGCTAGCCACCCTGCAGTGTAAACCTTGGTTCTAGATTGTTGACACTGGTGAAGTGACACCCCAATCCCATGTGCAACAACGGGAAAAGGGGGTTGTGGCTGCATGGATGGATGGATAGATGAATGGAACTGTAGAGATGGCATCCTAGATGGTCATAAATAAGTGTCCAAATCTGTTCATTCAGACAGCTGCCACTGTAATGTCAAAGTAGACACTAAGTGAGGATCTCCGCAACTTACTAGCAAAGGTATACAACTATGAAAATAGTCCAGCAGAAGTGATAGTAGAAATCAGTATTACTGTTCTCTTGGCAATGTGCTTGACCATTAGCTATGGTCAACCATATTGTGTTCCAATAGATTTGAGATCAATGTCAAATGTCCATCCTTTGATGCACGATATACCTTATCTCCAGAGGCAAACATATTAGCACATTTTCACTGACATGACAGTCAGTAAAGTTCTGAAGAATATCACCATGAGAAAGCCAGACTTCACCGAGACAGATGAAACAGACATCCTGCACAGCCAAGGACAGGCAAAAAAGAAAAAACTGGTTGAAGATGTACCAAATAGTCCAGACAGCAGAGTCTTTCAAACTGTCTAGGAATGTGGCCCTAAGAAACACTCATAGCTGAACTAACTGTCAAAGTTGTAGTACACAATACACTAAGCTAACTGTGTGACACTATCCTAGTTTCAGAGCCAGTGGTAGCTGTCAGGTTTACTCAGAGAGACACAATAAAACCGGCCCATCTACAGTTACAAAACAACATAATAATTAGTGGTGGTACAAAATGGCCTATGTAGCCAAGTACTGCCATCTTGCCTTAGATTCTGATATCCTATTGATCTCTTCATCGAGTGCCTATCTCATCACCTTGTCATGAAGAGAGTGTTCATCACACATGTGAAGGGACCTCGTTTTCCACTTTTATCTGCTACCTGATTTATTTGATCTCTATCCAATGTTTATGGCCATAGGTGTGGCTATGGAAGGAGAGCTTTATCCTGTGATTGGCACAGTCTGCCACTACAGTCAAACCACATACATGCAGTACTACTGCCATATACTGCTCAGTTTTCTCATCTCCTCTGTTCTCATTCATAAACAACACCCCAAGATACTTCAGCTTCTCCAGCTGAAATACCCCCCAAAGCACACAACCACACACACACACACACACACACACACACACACACACACACACACACACACACACACACACACACACACACACACACACACACACACCAATCTACTTTTTTCAGGAGAGGATCATGACCTCTGATATGGAGTTGCTGATTTTCATCCCAGCTGCTTCACACTTAGCTGGGAATTTTCCTAATAAACACTGCAGATCACCAGCATTAGGCCAAGAGGACAACATAATTTGTTAAGAAAAAGTGTGATTGTCACATCTCCAGACTTGATAGAGTTCATTACTGTGTTGCACATTGGTATCATGTCTGTGAAAATCATAAACAGGAGGAAAGATGTGACATAACCTTTGTGGAATTCTAAGCTCACCATGAACATATTCGGCCTAAGACTGAAAAGTTGTCTAACTCTTGCTCTGCTGACATAGGAACAAAATTCCGGCAGTAGTGGTTCTGAGACCTATTCACAACATCCCCTCCGTAACCGAAAACAATTCCAAATGTGCTTTACTGTATCAGGATAAATATGCAGGCAGGAGATGGATAACATCCTAAAGAAATAGTCATCCACGAATTTCTTCTAGACCAGAGTCATCAAGGTTACAACTTAAGATTCCTTTTGGTGCCAAAAAAGGCAAATTCTTCAAGCTCATTCAGATCCCAACTGCCTAAGTGAATTTATTAACAAAAAATTTCAAATGGTCTTGATGCAAACAATTCTTTGATGCCTATCAAGGGGAGACTGGATGTGATGTTAAGACTTCCAGCATAGCTTCCTCCACAAAAACATAGGTTATCTATACTTTCAGATATCAGCCGATCATTATTAGTTCAGAAGTTTTCCCTCTGGACTCATCACAGCCCTCATGGTGCTTGTCAGGATCATGAGAGTTGTAGCCAACCACCTGAGATTGCTAGGAATCAAGGTCTTCACATACTTAGACAATCCTTCCCTTGTTGTTCATTCCCAAGAGTTTCTGAACCACTGTACACAGTCTCTGAGTGCTATTTGCAGTTATTTTTCTGGACTATATGTTTGTGTAAGTGGTGTATCATTGCAGGGTGCCATCCCTAGGTAAGTATAAGACTAGATTCCCTTGTGGGCCATTTTAAGCTTAGACAGTTTCCTGTAGGAGTGAGAATCAAACCCTGCACTTTGTGACTGCGAGGGAGGTAAACACTTTACACATTATGCCAACCCTGAACCTCCCCCCTAATCTTGTTTTCCTGTTGTATTTCTTATGTAGATGGAATTAAAAAGATAATTTCCAAAACAAACAAAAGTAATTTCTCTGATTTTTGCAGCACTCCTTTCCCATGAAAACAGAGCACCTCATTCCTGTAAAACGGGTGCATGTGGTTATCAGACTGGGTGAGGGTAGGTGTACTGACTGCTGTCACACATTCATTCACTTCTCTATCAGCCTCATCACTGCATGTGAGAAGTGTCCTGAGATAAGGACGATGCTTTACACTGGAATGTTTTATTTCCTAAATTTGAGTAGTATATGGAAAGAGGCATGTTTAGAAATCCTTAGCCATATCCCAAACTGACTCAAATTTATTTTGAGAATATACAGAAGGAGGCATGTTTCAAAATCCTCAGGTAGATCCCAAACTGAGTAAAATTTATTGAGTACGTTATGACCACAGGAGGAACATGTCCACACCTGCTGTCTACTCAATGATCATTTCCTGATTACATTGTGTTCAACTCTGCAAATTCACCATCTTTGATGTTTAACTTCAGAAAGTGTGACATGCAAACTGACTGTGCTCTCAGAGAATGAAATCTTGTAGTGTGACCAGAATATAATTAACTACATTTGATGCTATAACTGCAGCTACTGCTTAAAAAAATTACCTTGGCAACTCTGTGATTCTCTAATCTTAAGGAAGGGGGGAGGGAAAGATGCTGGCATTGCATCAGATGCAACGTAACCAGTAGTAGGTAACTTGTGCAGTGATTTTCTTGGCCCTGCAAATTTTGTGCCAAAGACTCTCCTTACTAAGGTATCACTAATACTTTTTGCATTTAGAAAAATGAATAACAGATGTTTATGGATGTGGTTTAACCATTATAAGATTATAAATAAGACTATATGTATTGAATATCACTGTATGTTTCATGCCGCATTGCCTTTTTGGGGAGTGGGGCAACTGGCAAGGCAACACAGGTGGTTCCATTTTGAAATCATCAATCGACCTGGGAACATTAAAGTACGCGTTGCTCCCCGAATCAGTTGTACTGTAACTGGTAATGCTTGCTCCTTGAAATTAACCTGTTTACCTCGTGGATGCTTAGTAAAACATACTCGTAGCATGTTACTGACACCTATCAAACTGACAGGACTGGTTACATTATTAGCATACCGATCATACAATAGAAGAAGGGAGGGTTCTAAAAAATGTTAACATAGACATCCTCAGGGCTTTTTCAAAGCATAACAATCTAGTAACAATTTGTTTTTATTGCAGGAACTAATAAGATTATCTAAGGTGTGTGCAGACACACACACACTTTACAGAAATCTCACAGGTTATGTGTGTAACTAGATGATTCTTTCATTACATGACTGCAACAGTAACATATTAGCAACTAGACAAGTACTTTGAGCAAAACAATAAATGATTTAATACAAAATAAGAACATTTGTACGTATAATGGCGTTTCCTCAAAGTAGTACCACATGTTTACAGACTCGTCTCTTTGGAGATATCAGTGTTTCCAGCAGTGTGCCTGGCAAACCCAATGAATGTAAAAACCTGCTGCTTGCTGTGAGTTCTTCTGCTCCTTTCTAGTTAGCATTACATTTAATCCAAAGACCATGAATGCCAGCTAAACTTGAATGGGCTACAACCATCCAAACAGCCTGCAGATGTTTGTTATTTTGTAATTTAGTGGTCTGTAGTGTGGTAGCCACAGCAGATGAGTACCACAACAAACAGGTACATGCCATTCATGGGGTACATGGCAGACTGAGAGTACTCTCATAGAGTACAAGCTGGCATGGCTGATTACAACAGCTATGCTTGGGAGATGTGACCACTGCCTTACAAAAGTGCATGCCTGAGTACAATGGCAAGTTGTGAGGGCTGTCTTACAACACAACTAGCATGCCTTAATTCAATGGTGAACACCAAGCAGATTTTAATGACACTTCTTGTCCCATGTAAAGGGAATGGGCTTTCATAACTTGGGTGTTTTGCTGGGCTTATCCACATTTCTTGGGAGATGGACAGCTGAGGACACTATAAGTGGCAGCTGCACTTGTGGTTGAACCCACGTACCTGTGATCATCATCATTACAAAGAAGACAGACCTTCACTGGCAGTAACCTGTGCTAAAAGAAAATAAGAAACAGTCTGGGGATGTGACTACAACCTGTAAACACAGCACAGCACCCTAGCTGTCATCTTTCCAACATCCACATCCAATAAGTCAAAAGCAGTAAGGATTTTCTACAGATCAGCATCTGTACAAATTCAGAAATATACAACTGCAGAGGCATAACATTTTAACTAATTATCTGCAGCAATTAAAAAAAAAAATTACAAATCGACTATCTTTTCCATTTGAAATTAAATAGTGCTGGCTATCTTGAAGGATGAACATCTTAAGTTTTGTTTTCTTCTCAGAGGTGGAAGTACCAGTATTCAAAAAAGAAACAGAAGAACTCTAAATAAAATTGAATAATGCAGCTTGCTTAATGCTGATCTCAGCAGCTGTACCAAGCTATGGCCTCAGGCAAGAGGGAGGCCCTATAGCATAATGATTATGGTGTTTACCTCCCAAACACAAAGTACAGGGTTTGATTCTCACCTTTGAAAGAGACATTACTTTAGCTTATAATGGCCCACAAGGGCAGTCAGCCTTGTACCTACATACATAGCTCTCAACCTTCCATGTCCAAAATGAGGAACACTAGCCCTCATAATGTGGAACAAATGGGCAAAATGTGGAACACATACTAATGGCTTACTAACAACTTCAACTAGGAAGGTCATAGGATGGTTAAAATATGCTAGTTTTACTTATAAAGATCTTTTAATGAATTAATATGATTAATTTCTATTTACAATGGATTTCACTTAAAAAAAATCCTAACATTGAATGTGTGATAAGAGTCTTTCAATGTGGAACATTGAGGAACTTCGAGGAACATGAACTTTTTAAGACCCCAAATGAGGTATATTGCTCGTAATGAGGTACACTTGAGAGGTAAACCTGCACATATAATCAAGTGATAACATACAGTCTTCAGCCATGATGTCACTTAGTTACATGTTATACTGTATTCAACTTCCAAGTAACAGGTGCAGGCATCATGAGTAAGTGTTGTGGTTTACCAGTTTTCTTTCTAGCTGAGTACAATGATAGGCACTAACTCGGTTGCTGCAGAAAAAAAGCACAATAACTTTGTGGTATATACAATGCTTGTGAACATTAGAGTGCAAGCATGTGTTGAGTGTCAAACTGGAAAATGGAGTGACCTCAGAGTTGATTTATTTTTGATTTTTATTATGTTATCTTCTACTGGGCTTATGGGCAAAGCCACTACGAAATGTGTTCCTCTTTACCCCTCACATATAGCTCCCATAAGCACACAGCATGTGCTAGCAGCAGCCCTGAGTTATATAATGCTAATGTGGTCAAGGAGAGAAATCAGCCTATCATTGACATATAGCAGGTAATTTGTTCTGCCCTGACAACCAACAAAGAGCAGATATTTATGACACCTGACTATTCCATTTTTCTTTCTGCACACATCTTATTCTTTCCTTCCCAGCAAGCATAGCTGCAAGCTTTTGGACATTCAGAGTCTCTGACTAGAAGTGTGGTAAAAGCTGTTCATAGGTTCATAGGTTCATAAGTTTATACTAGGCTATCTGCCCCAAGGCATTTATAAGCCTAGCCCGGATTTTTGTGGCTTACGCCACCCCTTATATGAAAAAATACTGTACCCATTAATTTGTTGTGCCTCTGTCCAGCAGTGACACAGAGATGATTCCCGGGGTAAACCTACGATCTCCCATCCACAGGTCAAGATTTCTCTTGAACAGAGCCAGCGAGGTGCTCTGCCTCACATGGACCGGGACTCTATTCCACAGCATAGGGAGTCTCTGAGTGATAAATCTATCCCTCCAGCACGTTCTATTTATATCCGTGCTAAGGTTTAAGTCGCTTGCTCTAGTGGTTTTGGTGGATTTGGATTTTTTGAGGTGGAGCATGTCCATTAATTTCGGGTTGGACATGGCCTTGTATGTCAGGCACATGTCACCTCTGAGCAGACAGTATGCGACTGAATAGAGCTGGAGTTTCTTCAATCTGGCAGCATATGACAGATTTTGGAGTCCCTTTATCCTTTTGGTGAGAAACTTTTGGGGTCTCTCCAATTGCTGCAGATGTCGGGCGAGATACATCCCGAATGGGGCATTGTACTTGATCATTGGTCTGATAAGTGAAGAGTACAGGGAACAATGACCTCACTAGATCTGGATGTGAATCCCTTCATGATCAGGTGGGCAATGTAGAAGGTCTTTCTAACCACTTTAGCAATGTGAGTGTCAAAAGAAAGGCCACTGTCAACCTGGGTCCCCAGGTCCCTGATAACCTCTTCTGTGCTTAGTGGATTGCCACCTATATGGTAGCTTGGGGTTACCTTGTTTTTCCTGAAGGGTATGACTATACATTTTATGGTGTTTAACTTCAGGCCATGGCTCTGGCACCAGCTATCTGTTTCCGTGAGTCCCTTCTGAAGGATATCCGTGTCCGATGCACTTTCCACTATGGCGCCCAGTTTGCAGTCGTCTGCAACCTTTGTCAGCCAAAGTCCTCCCATGTTGGCCTGTATTTCTGAGAAGTAGATGCCGAACAATAGGGGGCCAAGGACCGAGCCCTGTGGGACACCACTTGTGACCGACTTGGACGCCAGCAACTCTAACCCTGTGGGTTCTGTCCTTAAGCCAGTTTGCAACCCATCTTGTGACATATGGGTTTACATTTAAGCTGATAAGTTTTTCTACAATACCTGAGTGGGGTATTGTGTCGAAAGCCTTTGCAAGGTCAAGGTAGGCTGTATGGACTGCCTTTCCTCATCAATGGCCTTGGTGACTGTTTCAAGAAGTCGACCAAGTTCAAAAGGCATGATCTTCCCTTGACGGCCAAACTGGGTCGGGTCCAATGTCTGCAAGTCCCCTATATCTTTGTTTATGAGCTCCATTATGATCCTCTCCATAGCTTTGCAGACTAGACTTGTTAAGCTTATGGGCGGTAATTACCAGGGTCCGTAGGCACCACCTTTGTGGAGTGGGACCACAGTTGCCGTCGCCACTCCTTGGGCACGTATCCTGTGGTAAGGCTGAGATTAAACAGCTGCCTTATGTGCGGGTTTAATTCCTCATTTAGCTCATGTAGCACACAGCCGGGGACACCATCCGGTCCCATTGATGCTGTGTTTTAGCTTTAGAGAGAGCAGCTTTCACCTGCGCATTTGAGATGTCTGGGAGGCTACACTCTGCTGGGATAGTTATCTCTCCTTTATGGGGGGAGGGGGTGAAGTTTGCACTGAACCTGTCTGCCAGTATGTTGGCAATGTCTGTGGGTTCAGTGATTTTTGTATCATTTTGGACTAATTCTGAGCATATCTGGGAGTTTCCACCCAGGTTCCTAACATAGCTGAAAAAGGCCTTATGATTGTCCTTTGAATCCATGGCAATTTTTCTCTCAAAATTGGCCTTAGTTGATTTTATGAGTGCATTTTTTTTACTAATAATGATCAGGGGTGACTTCCCTTTTATGGATTTTGTTCTATAATGTAATAGCTTTCTCCTCTTATTGTAAAGTTTGTTAATGGCTGGGGTCCACCAGACTGGACGTTTGTCCTTTGTGGAAAGAGTTTTGGTTTTATTTGGGATTGCCTGATCCATGCAGTCCTGGAGGTGTTCATAGAAGGCATTTGTAAGGGCTTCCCCAGCTTGGGTTGTGGTTTCCACTGTCTCAGGGGCCTTGAAGGATACCACACCAGTCTTGAGTAGTGTGAAGTTTGCTTTAGAGAAGTTCTTCACTGTGGTCTTTTTTGTTTGGGGTGGGGCGGATGTGGATTTCCAGTGAGATTAGTTTATGATCAGATCTCACCAATGAGGATATACTTCGGTGTGGAGCATTTTGTCCCCATGATTGTGATAATGAGATGTAGTATAATTTCTCCTCGTGGGAACAGTGACTAGCTGTTCCATGGCATTTGAATTTATGAACTCCAGGAACCGTTGGGCTAGAAAGTTAGGCCTTGAGTAATGTTCCCAGTCTATATTCGGGTAGTTGAAGTCACCCAATATGATGGTGTTTGAGATACATTTATACCCTCCAGTGTGTTCAGGAAGGTTGTGTGGTGTTCCTGAGTTTGAGAGGGTGGCCTGTAGCATGCGACAATTTGTAGAGCAGTTTTTCCTATGGTTAGTTGCACCTGGATGGTTTCCAAGCCAGGCGTTGCCACCAACCTGGAGGTGTGGGTATCCTTTATGAATATGGATACACCCTCCTTTTGTGGTGTGGTCCGGGTTTTGGGGGAATGCATGATATGAGGTAAAACCTAATAGTGCCGGGTGCTCTCAGGAGCCTTGAACCAGGTTTCAGTTACAGCACAGACATGATGTTCTCCATACTGAGAAGGGCCTCGAGTGCATGCATTTTGAGATTTAGACTTCTGGCATTGAGCAGCATTACCCTCAGTTTCTTCCCATTTTGTTTTCTAGGGTGGTAGGTTTAGAATTTGAGCCTTGCCTAAAAAGGCACTATAGGGGTGGCAAGAGCCTTAGCCAATATCCGAATCCCAGGGTGACAGGTGCAAGCCGCCCTTAAGCAGCGTGGCTTGTCAAGCATGTCATCCCAGGCAGACAGACACTGGATCCCCTTTGAATGACACCAGACATTAAACCAATTGTTAAAGCTGATCATCTTGTCTCTATATTGTGGCATCATTCTTGGTGAGGGAAGGATACTGCTCAGGGTTAGGGTCATACCTGCCTGGGCTACATAATCAGAGAGCTCCTCTATGTCTCTTATTAAAACAGATATTGACCAGGCAGTTTTCAGCACTACACTAAATATTATTTTATAGATGCACCAGATCATACCTCTTAACTCTCCAGATTTTCACAAAATGTCCATATTTTTGCCTTGTGTGTTTGTTCTGCTCCTCATAAAATGTGCGTTCTTATGTACAATTACCAAGGACTGAAGTAGCTAAATAGAGATAGATATTTGAGTGTCAGACTCCATAGCCTTCAGTAAAATCCATGCTAGCAAAAAAAATATATATCATTCAAGCAATTTTGTAAGTTTATAAGAGCAATATTTAAAATCTGTCCCTATTTGTGAGCCTGTGTCCACCTATAATTGTTTTTTTTGTGTTTTTCTGTATCTGCCAAAACGACCCAGCAGTAGTGTGTTTAACAGGTGTTGGAGATTATTGGAGAATTTTTCTGGCAGCTAAACACAACACTATGTTTTGGATGGTTGTAACTTTTTTTTTATAAATTCCAGTTGCTATCTATCTAAATAAAAGTAACACTAAATCACACATGCTTACAAAGTGCAAAAAAAAAAAAAACTCGCACACATAGTTCTTGAACAATTTTGTGACATAAGTTGAAAACTACATTTATTTATTGATTTTATTAGCCGGTGGATGATTCTAAAACACAGTTTCTACTGTTAAGAAATTGATTATTTTTTATCTGTAAAATTCTAGTTTTTGTAACTCTACTGGAGCTTTTCTCCCCTGGCCTCCACTGAAAATAGGTTTGAGTGCCCAATTGGATAATGCTGATAACAAAATGCATTAAATAAATAAATAAATATCTACAGTAAAAAAAAATTGAAAGGTAAGACTGTTCTATGGCTACATTTTTATTTTTTCCATCCAGCTGACCCTGTCCATGTCCAGCCCATCCTGTCCGTGTTACATTAAGATTTGTGTCTTTAAACCCAGTAAGTCATGGGTTGCCCACCAATTATGTAAAGTTGGCATTAGAATGCCTTGCCAGACTTATCTTATCTACACATAGCTGGGAGCACTACACGATCATATCGGAAACGTCTTCCTTTAGACTGATTAAACTTCAGCTGCCTTCCCTTTCATTTCATTTCACTCACTAGGTACACACTGCATTGCTACAACTTTAATTTTCTTTTCCAGCATTCTTTTAAATCGTTGGCATATTTCCTAGCATTAACTCCCGAAGAGTGTAGAAAGGGCCTAGAAAGATTTAAAACAAGGCACAAGTCTGCAATCTTTTTATCTGTGTTTCAAATTTTGATTGAGTTAACAGAGCCTTGCAAAGAGTTGGATATTCTTTATTTGCATTTGTTAACCGGCTAGATTACTGGTCCAACGGACTATTTTACAGCTGAGCCTGGGAGAATGCAATAGACGGGAAATAAAGGTGACACCTGTAAATGGATACGTACACAGCTAATTCACAATGCAGCATGCATAGTAAATAGTAAATATATATTAGGTGCACTTGGGAAAAAATTTAGAATGGATGGAAAAGTTAAGGCAGAATGAAAGAAAGGTAGGAAAATGAGAAAGAAGGTAGTAGGGGGAACTCCATGGATAAAATAACAGAGTATAGTATGAAGAAACAAGAACCTAGCGGAAGGGAAATGGGTTTTAGTGAGACTACCACAGCATCTGCAGGAGGCTTCATGATTCATATTATTTTAAGTTAGGTGTGGCAGGCTTAATAGGAAGGGAGTGATTATATTTTTAGTAGTAAGGAATCCCATATACAGTATGAGGTGTGTTAGTATTTAGAGTTAGAATTGATAAACTGTTTTCTGTTCACTCCTAGGGATAAGTAATGGGGGAATATGGGATTGTGATCTTAGGGTATATGTGGTGTATTGTTTTGTTAATCTGCTGGCAAAAAAGGAGAAAGTCTGTAGGTTTAAGAGGGTTTTAGGTGAGGAAGACCAGGAATAGAGTGCACATTTATTTAACTGGAAGTCATTTTCCCTTAGAAAAACATTTCATTGCTGTTCTTTTTGGAGGGCGAGGGAGAGACAAATCTACAGATATTGTTAGCTGTGGTTTGAAGGGATGTCAAGTTTTTCTTGCAAGTATTGACTGGGAGGCCATATTCTAGTTAGACCTTCAGAATTACTTTGACTGTGGCCATTCTGGTAGCACGGGAGATGAAACTGGAGATCTTTTTAGACATGAAAAGGAGTGAGTTGACTTGATTTACTGGGTGAGTTACAACATTGAATGCTTAGGTTTTGGTCACACCAGACACCTGGGTATTTAAAGTGATGGTTGTTTTTAAGGGTGGTCACTAAGCAGAATGGGTCATTGAGTGGAGATGGTTGAACAAATTTTTTGGTACAAAAAATTATAGATTTTGTCTTCTTGGAGCTGAGTATGAGTTTACTTGTGGAGGGGCTAAGCTAAATCCTTGAGGTGATCCTTCAATTATGAGTAAGGATGGAGAGACTGAGGATTAAGTTTGGACCTTAAAGTCTCTCCTTTCCAGGAAGTTTCTGAAACATGGCTGAGTTTTGGCTGATTCCAAATGAGATAAGGGAGCTTAATAGAGGATGATGGTCCAACAAGTCAAAGGCTTTTGTCGGCTTAATGAAGATAAAAGTCTATTGTCTTTGTCCATAAAGATATCATTGGCATGGGCGTATAGGGTTCTGCTGATATGGTAAAAGGAACCTGCAGTTTTAGGTGCAATCTGTAAGCTGGGTGAATATCATTTTTTTTAAAGATTTTGCCTAGGGTTGGGAGGATTGAGATTGTTCTAAAATCTTTGGGGCTTTCAACTTTGGGTTGCTTAGGTATGGTCTGGGTTTTATTATTGTTCTTTTTTCCACACAGTAGGTATTGTGTTAGAAGGCCATCATAGCTTAGCCAAAGCCAATATAGCATTTCAGTGAGAGTGAATTATTTGTGGTCATTGGCTGACTGGGGTTGCCTAGACTACGGCTTGGAGTAAGCACCTCATTGGTTCTTTCAAGATTTTTTTAAAGTTGTTTCAGGTTTCAACTTTGTCACTTAAGAAGTTAACTTGTGTTTCTGCCATTTCACACTGAGCTAATCAGAGGAAGTTGGACGAAGGACTCTGAGCCAACTAATCTGTGATATATAACATTACGTATCATGTTTTTTGCTTATTTCTGAGTTATTTATAGCACTTTTATTGTCTGCATATACTTTGCTAGCTAGTTTCACTGTGTGTGAGGTATTAACTAGAAATTTTCTACAATTGTTAAGCATCTGATTGGGTTTGTTTGTTCTACTGTAAATTTGATCTGGGACACTCCTCCCAGTCTAGTATCATTACTTCATTCTACCTAATCCAGGGAGAACATTTGAGAAGGCCAACCCAGTTAGTTTCTGCTCCTTCTTTCCCCTTTCCACTTTACAAAAAAAATGTCTTCTAAGCTTGTTGCCTGCCTTTCCTGTAAGTTGTCTTGTCCAGATACAGATTTGCTGTATCCAGGACTGTTTGTAAGCTTCTGAGCACCTAAGCCTTTCTGTGTTGGCGGAAAGCCTTCTGGCTTAATTTTGTTTCTTAGAACTAGACAGTTTTCTAGTTTTAGCACTCAAATCTGTTTATTTGAGCTCATCACTTGTTCAGAACTCATTGTAAGCACTAAATAAGCTACAGATTACTACAGCACTCAACTTTCCTCACTTGTCTAGAGGAAAACAGTTTTTAGTACTTAATAAATAAACACCTTTCCAGACATGTCTAAGGGTGAGCTCCTGGTGCTTTCTCCCATCTACCTGATGAATCTGGGCATCTTGGGGCAATGCAACAATTGCCTCATGTACACAGACAACCCTCTCCTCCTACCACCCAAAACTACAACTTGTGAGAGATGCACTTATATAGCCAAACTGGAAGCAAAGCTCTCTTCACCCAAGACTAGACTAGACAGTCAAGAGGGATAAACACTTGCATCATACCACACTCATCTCATAGTCCCTCAAAACCTACACCACCAAAACACACACATAGAAACACAAAACACACACCTACATTCACGGAGGATCTCAAAATAAATCTACCCAAGCAACAGGGACCGCCAAAGCAGAAACGCAAGCAACCTCCACCCCCAACACAACCCAAAAGATACATAACCCACAAACTCAGTGTGCCACTCAACCACAGCCCATAAAGCATAACAAAGTACCCAACACTCTAGTCATAGGTGACTCTGTAGTCAGGCACACTGATGTTCCACTCACCAGGCTAAACAAGGAGAAAGTTACTGTCAGCTGCCTGTCAGGTGCCAGGATCAGCCAAATAACACATGCACTCAGGTCACTCCACAATAAGTACAAATATGACACTGTCATTGTCCATGTTGGTGTGAATGACCTGAGACGTACCTCCCTGGATTATATGAAAAGAGACATGGAGGAGCTGTCCGATCTTCTAGCCCAGGCAGGTATGACCCTAACCCTGAGTAGCATCCTGCCATCACCCAGAATGATACCACAGTACAAGGACAAAATGATTGACTTCAACAATTGGCTAAGCTTCTGGTGTCATTCTAAGGGGATCCAGTATCTGTCTGCCTGAGATGACATGATCGAAAAACCACAATGCTTTGCCAGAGATGCCCTGCACCTGTCGCCCTTGGGATTCCGGACACTGGCTAAGGCTCTTGCCACCCCTATATATATTTTTTTTTAAGCAAGATTCAAATGACAAATTCACCACCGTAACAGGTACAAGCAAGCAAAATTTAAGGGTAATACTACTTAATGCTAAAAGTCAAAACCTCAAAATACACTCACTTGAGGCACTTCTTAAAATGGAGAACATCAGCATCTGTACAGTGACAGAGACCTGGTTCAAGGCTCCAGAGAGCACCCCTGCATTATCAGGCTATAATTCATACCACACCTTTTGGCCACCTAACCTGGACCGAAGCACTAAAGGTGGAGGCGTGTCCATATTCATTAAGGATATCCACACCTCCAGGCTAGTTGCTCAGCATAATGCATCTGAGATTATCCAAGTGCAACTAACTATGGGCAAGACCACAATCCAAATTGTAACTTGCAACAGATCCCCCACCATGTCCCAGGATTCCCATTCCTCATTTCTTGATACACTGGAAAATATTAGGGTAAAACCTAACACCCTAATAATGGGCGATGTCAACTACCCCACCATTAACTGGGAAACCTACACATGTGCTCAACATTTTCTGGAATTCATAAATTCCAACGCTTTGGATCAACTTATCCACACCCCCACCAGGGGCAGCAATATCCTAGACCTGGTCATTATCAACATGGGCAACCGGTGTTCCACACCAGAGGTCAATTCCTCGTTGGTCAGATCCGACCACAAGAAAATCACCCTAGACAGCCACATCCCACCACCCTACCCCAATTAGGGGAAACCACCGTAAAAAGTTCTCCAATGCCAACTTCATGCTTCTTAAGACAGAAGTGGCAAACTTCATGACGCCCATGTGGATGGACAATAGACGTACGACTGCTGAATCATATACAGTTGCACTTTATAAGCACTTATACGAGTGCATGGATCGTGCAATCCCTAACAGAACCAAGATGCTATCCTCCAAAAAAGGAAGCAAATCTGGTGGTCCCCTGCCATAAACAAACTCTACAACAGAAGGAAGAAACTGTTCTAAAAAAAGAGTAAAATCCCATGATTGGAGAAACTCTGTGGTCAGCCTCAGTAAGAAGCTGAGATCCCTCATAAAATCCTCCAAAGCTAGTTACGAAAACAAAATCGCCACTGATTCTAAAGACAACTACAAAACATTCTATAGCTATGTCAAGAATCTCAATGGCAGCACTCAGATCTGCTCTGAGTTACAGCACAATGGCACTGAATATATAGAACCAACTGATATTGCCAACATCCTGGCAGATAGGTTCAGTGCTTACTTTACCCCTCTATCATCCCCTAAAGGGCCCATCTCTATACCGGAAGAATGCAAAGTTCCTGTAATCATGGCTGCACAGGTAAAAACCACACTTTACAAAGCCAAGAACACAGCATCCATGGGACCAGACAACATCCCAGGCTGCGTTCTACATGAACTACAGAACGAACTGGCACCACACCTAAGTACCATGTTCCGTCATAGCCTCACCTCAGGCTTTGTGCCCACTGAATGGTGCACAGCAACAGTTATCCCACTCCACAAAGGGGGAGCCACCACAGACCCCAGGAACTACAGCCCCATTAGCCTGAATAGCCTGGTCTGCAAGGCTATGGAGCATACCATCATGGAACTTAAAAACAATGACATTGGTAATCTCCAAACTCTAGACCCTACCCAGTTTGGGTTTGTAAAAGGCAGATCATGTCTCCTAAACCTGATAGACTTCTTTGAAGTGGTCACCAAAGCCATAGATGAGGGTAAGGTGGTTCACACAGCCTATCTAGATCTCTCCAAGGCTTTCGACACCATCCCCCACTCTGGAATTATAGATAAACTCACTAAACTGGGTATAAATCTCTATGTCACAAGATGGGATGCCAAATGGCTCACTGACAGAACCCACACTGTGAAAGTAGCAGACTTTAAATCCAACTTCATACTAATGACAAGTGGAGTACCACAGGGTTCAGTCCTAGGTCCTCTCCTGTTTGGTATCTACTTCTCTGAAGTGCAGGCTAACACAGAAGGTCTTTGATTAACAAAGTTCACAGATGACTGCAAACTAGGAGCCATAATCAAAACTCCTAATGATGTGGACATCCTACAAAAGGACCTCACTGAGACAGATGCCTGGTGTCAAAGCCATGGCCTCAAGCTCAATGCCAAAAAGTGCATTGTCATCCCTTTTGGTAAAAACTCTGTACCCATGAACAACCACATAGGTGGTAGTCTACTTACCACTGAAAGTGTGATGAGACCTTGGGACACAGGTGGACAGTAGTCTTTCCTTTGATAATCATATTGCCACAGTAGTCAGGAAATCCTTCTACGTGGCACACCTCATCACAAAAGGTTTCTCATCCAGGAAAAAAGAGGTCATTGTTCCCCTCTACTCATCACTCATTAGACCCATTATAGAGTACAATGCCCCTTTTGGTATGTACCTCACAAGACATCTACAACAACTGGAAAAGCCACAGAAATACCTCACAAAGAGGATTACCAGCCTCAAACAGATGCCCTCCGCAGACCGTTTAAAAAAACTCCAGCTTTACTCTGTCGCATATCGCCTACTCAGAGGTGATCTCTACCTAACATACAAAGCTATGTCAAACCCAGAGCTGTTGGACATGCTCCACTTAAAGAAATCCTAATCCCTCCGAGCTACACACTCTAGGGACCTAAACCTTGTCACCACAATAAACAGAACATGCTGGAGGGATAGATTCCTGTCACAGAGACTTCCCATACTCTGGAACAAACTATCTATCTATATCAAACAAAGCTCCTCATTAGCACTGTTCAAGAAAAATCTTGATGACTGGATGGGAGATAGGAAATTCACCCCAGAAATCACTTCTGTGGCTCTGCTTGACAGGGGCACAGGAAGATAATTTTCTTGGGTGGCAAAAGCCAGGGTACCATTTGGCTAGGCTTATATAGGCCCTAGGGCCAATAGCCTAGTATTTACCTATGAACCTATGAACCTATAAGAGAGAAAAAATAATGTAGTTGGTGGAGCTTGGGAAGTACATAATCTTTGCATTGTACAATAAACCAAAACAGAAGCCTATCTGCATCTAAGGGTACATTTGTGCGGATTTTGTCAATGCATGTCTCAAATTGTTTTGTTATGTTTTGGAGTAGAAAGCAGAGGTGCAAAGGGGGATTACTCTGAGAACTGGTGGGGTGCATGAGCTATGTGGTGAGGGAGGGTTGGATACATAATTCATTAACAAAGTTTAATGCTGCAATATTGCCAGAAAGGGGCAAAAATTGAGTCTTTTGTGGAAAGTTATTGCACAGAGTGTGTTCACAAGGTCATTAATGAAGTTGCAAAGTTTTCAGGTGCTGTTTATCAGTGACACAAGTGCAGTGCAGGAAGTTAGCTTTATGTTTTCTGGTGGCTTTTTGGACAGGTTTCCAACTGATATAAGTTTGTCCTTCATTTCAGAGGATGGGCAGTTTTTCCATTTGACTCAGGCTATAGGTCTCAATTATAAAAAAAAAAAGACTTTAAGCTCATCTGTGAAACACTTATTATACATTTCCAAGTAGTTGGGTTATCCTGGAGAAGATACCTGTTCTGTACGTTGAGGAGAGTAGCTTTTATGGAGGTTGCAAGCATGGTAAGATCTGGGTTTTGAAGGAAACCAGTTAGTTATAATAATTTCTGTTTTAGGGCAGTGAAGTTCTTGATGGACTTGGGGTGGAAGGTGGTAAGTTTGGGGTTATGTGTAGTTGGTAAAATAAAGGAGTCAGTGATTATTAAGGGAAGTAGGTAATGTGGTGGTATGAGTTATCTTTTGTAGAATTCTTGTTAAACAAAGATCCAGGAGGGTGTGGCTATCTGAGCTAAAGTTCTGTTTTGTGGATTATTAAATTAGAGAGATCAAGGTGGCCGAATTGGAAGTTACAAAGGATGATAATGCCTTTATGATTAGTGATATGTAGAAATATTTTATTAAGTGTGTGGTTGAATTTTATGGCATTTGATGGAGAATGAGTTATGCTACAGCAAGGGATAGTTTGCTATGACTACAGCTGTATGATTTTCCAGTTTCCATCATGGTCATTGCTGGATATGTTTTATGTTAGGTGAAAGGTTTTGAGGTTTTGTTTTATAACTATTGGGATTTGGAGTGTAAGAGGACAGTAGTATGGGCAAGACTAGAGTACTTTGGGCTAGCACTTCCTTTGTTGTTTGGACATGAAGAGTCTAGAAAAGTGTAAGGCAGTGAGTAAATCCTTCCTGCAGCTTGGCTATTTGTACAATAAGAGCACTGGGTAGGCTGACAAAGTGCTTGCTTTGCCGTTTGGACAGTATGCAGGTAGAAGAGCAGGTGGGGGAGGTCCTTCTCCTGCTAAAGCAGTGTGTGGGTAGTGGAGTAGATGGGCACAAACAAAAGACAGAGCAGTCCTGAACTAGGATACTGTGAGTCATATACAGCATGAGGATGGGTGTGAATGAGGAGGGTGCAACAATCCCTGCTGCCACCAGGGAAGTGTGAATGTGCGAATCAACAGAGTGAGGATGGGTGTGGATATAGAAGGTGCAACAATCCCTGCTGCCACCAGGGAAGTGTGAATATACAGAGTGAGGATGGGTGTGGATGTAGAGTGTGCAACAATACCTGCTGCCACTAGGAAAGTGTGAATATACAGAGTGAGGATGGGTATGGATGTAGAGGGTGCAACAATCCCTCCTACCAAATGGGTAGTGTGAATATAAAGAGTGAGGATGGGTGTGGATGTAGAGGGTGCAACAATCGCTGCTGTCACCTGGGAAGTGTGAATATACAGGATAAAGATGGGTGTGGATGTAGAAGGTGCAACAATCCCTGCTGCCACCAGGGAAGTGTGAATATACAGAGTAAAGATGGGTGTGGATGTAGAGGGTGCAACAATCCCTGCTGCCACCAGGAAAGTGTGAATATACAGAGTAAAGATGGGTGTGGATGTAGAGGGTGCAACAATCCCTGCTGCCACCAGGGAAGTGTGAATATAAAGAGTGAGGATGGGTGTGGATGTAGAGGGTGCAACAATCCCTGCTGCCACCAGGGAAGTGTAAATATACAGAGTAAAGATGGGTGTGGATGTAGAGGGTGCAACAATCCCTGCTGCCACCAGGGAAGTGTGAATATACAGAGTGAGGATGGGTGTGGATGTAGAGGGTGCAACAATCCCTGCTGCCACCTGGGAAGTGTGAATATACAGAGTAAAGATGGGTGTGGATGTAGAGGGTGCAACAATCCCTGCTGCCACCAGGAAGTGTGAATATACAGAGTGAGGATGGGTGTGGATGCATAGGTGAAACAATCCCTGCTGCCACCAGGAAAGTGTGAATATAATGAGTGAGACTGGGTGTGGATGTAGAGGGCAACAATCCCTGCTGCCACCTGGGAAGTGTGAATATACAGAGTGAGGATGGGTGTGGATGTAGAGGGTGCAACAATCCCTGCTGCCACCAGGAAGTGTGAATATACAGAGTGAGGATGGGTGTGGATGTAGAGGGTGCAACAATCCCTGCTGCCACCAGGGAAGTGTGAATATACAGAGTGATGGGTGTGGATGTAGAGGGTGCAACAATCCCTGCTGCCACCAGGGAAGTGTGAATATACAGAGTAAAGATGGGTGTGGATGTAGAGGGTGCAACAATCCCTGCTGCCACCTGGGAAGTGTGAATATACAGAGTGAGAATGGGTGTGGATGTAGAGGGTGCAACAATCCCTGCTGCCACCAGGGAAGTGTGAATATACAGAGTGAGGATGGGTGTGGATGTAGAAGGTGCAACAATCCCTGCTGCCACCTGGGAAGTGTGAATATACAGAGTAAAGATGGGTGTGGATGTAGAGGGTGCAACAATCCCTGCTGCCACCAGGGAAGTGTGAATATACAGAGTGAGGATGGGTGAATATGTAGAGGGTACAATAGTCCTTGCTGCCACCTAGGAAGTGTGAATATACAGAGTAAAAATGGATGTGGATGGAGAGGGTGCAACAATCCCAGCTACCACCTAGGAACTGTGAATATACAGAGTGAGGAAGGGTGTGGATGTAGACGGTGCACAAAATGCCTGCTGCCATCACCATACAGAGTAAGAATGGGTGTGAATGTAGAAGGTGCAGCAATTCCTGCTGCCACCAGGGAAGTGTGAATAAACAGAGTGTGGAAAGGTGTGGATGTAGTGGCTGTAACAATCCCTGCTGCCACCAAGGAAGTGTGAATATACAGAATAAGGATGGGTGTGGCTGTAAAAGGTTCAGCAATCCCTGCTGCCACCAGGGAAGTGTGAATATACAGAGTGAGGATCGGTGTGGATGTGGAGGGTGCAACAATCCCTGCTCCCACCTGGGAAATGTGAATATACAGAGTGACGTTGGGTGTGGATGTAGAGGGTGCAGCAATCCCTACTGCCACCAGGGAAGTGTGAATATACAGAGTAAGTATGGGTGTGGATGTAGAGGGTGCAACAACCCCTGCTGCCAGCAGGGAAATGAGAAAATACAGAATAAAGATGGGGGTGGATGCAGGGGGTACAAAAATCCCTGCTGCCACCAGGAAAGTGTTAATATACAGAGTGCAGATGGGTGTGGATGTGGAGGGTGCAATAATCCCTGCTGCCACCAGGGAAGTGTGAATATACAGAGTGAAGATATGTGTGGATGTGGAGGGTGCAAAAATCACTGCTGCCATGAGGGAAGTGTGAATATACAGAGTGAAGATGGGTGTGGATGTAGAGGGTGCAATAATCCCTGCTGCCACCAGGGAAGTGTGAATATACAGAGGGAGGATGGGTGTGGATGTAGAGGTTGCAACAATCTGTGCTGCCACCAAGGAAGTGTGAATATACAGAGTAAAGATGGATGTGGATTTAGAGGGGGCAACAATTCCTGCTTCCACCAGGGAAGTGTGAATATACAGAGTGAAGACGGGGGTGGATGTAAATGCTGTAACAATCCCTGCTGCCACCATGGAAGTGTGAATATAGAGAGTGAGTATGGGTGTGCATGTGGAGGGTGCAACAACCCCTGTGCCGCCAGGAATGCTGAATATACAGAGTGACGATGAGTGTGGATGTAGAGGGTGCAACAACCCCTGCTGCCAGCAGGAAAATGAGAAAATACAGAATAAAGATGGGGGTGGATGTAGAGGGTACAAAAATCCCTGCTGCCACCAGGAAAGTGTTAATATACAGAGTGCAGATGGGTGTGGATGTGGAGGGTGCAATAATCCCTGCTGCCACAAGGGAAGTGTGAATATACAGAGTGAAGATGTGTGTGGATGTGGAGGGTGCAAAAATCACTGCTGGATGAGTGAAGTGTGAATATACAGAGTGAAGATGTGTGCGGATGTAGAGGGTACAACAATCCCTGCTGCCACCAGGGAAATGTGAATATACAGAGTGAGGATTGCTGCAGATGTAAAGGGTGAAACAATCCCTGCTGCCACCAGGGAAGTGTGAATATACAGAGTGAAGACGGGTGTGGATGTAGAGGCTGTAACAACCCCTGCTGCAACCAGGGAAGTTTAAATATACAGAGTGAGGATGGGTGTGGATGTGTATGAGGCAACAATCCCTACTGCCACCAGGAAAGTGTGACTATACAGAGTGACGACGGGTGTGGATATAGAGGGTGCAACAACCCCTGCAGCCACCTTGGAAGGGTGAATATAATGAGTGAGAATGGGTGTGGATGTAGTGGGTACAACAATCACAGCTGCCACCAGGGAAGTGTGAATATACAGAGTGAGGATGGGTGTGGATGTAGAAGGTGCAATAATCCCTGCTGCCACCAGGGAAGTGTGAATATAATAGTGAGGATTTGTGTGGATTTAGCGGGTGCGATAATCCCTGCTGCCACAAGGGAAGTGTGAATATACAAAGTAAAGATGACTGAAGATGTAGAGGGTGCAACAATCCCTGCTGCCACCTGGGAAGTGTGAATATACAGGGTGAGGATGGGTGCAGATGTTGAGTGTGCAACAATCCTTTCTGCCACCAGGGAACTGTGACTATACAGAGTAAGCATGGGTGTGGATGTGTAGGGTGCAACAATCCCTGCTGCCACCAGGGAAGTGTAAATATACAGTGTAAAGATGGGTGTGGATGTAGAGGGTGCAACAATCCCTGCTGCCACCAAGAAAATGTGAATATACAGAGTGAGGATGGGTGTGGATGTAGAGGGTGTAGCAATCCCTGCTGCCACCAAAAAAGTATGACTATACAGAGTAAGCATGGGTATGGATGTGGAGGGTGCAACAATCTGTGCTGCCACCAGGGAAGTGTGAATATACAGAGTAAAGATGGGTGTGGATGTAGAGGGTGTAACAATCCCTGTTGCCACCAGGGATGTGTGAATATACAGACTGAGGATGGGTGTGGATGTAGATTGTGCAACAATTCATTCTGCCACCTGGGAAAGGTGAATATACAGAGTAAAGATGGATGTGGATGTAGAGGGTGCAACAATCCCTGCTGCCACCTAGGAAGTGTAAATATACAGAGTGAGGATGGGTGTGGATATAGAGGCTGTAACAATCCCTTCTGCCACCAGGGAAGTGTAAATATACAGAGTGAGGATGGGTGTGGATGTAGAGGGTGCAAAAATCCCTGCTGCCATCAGGTAAGTGTGACTATACAGAGTGAGAATGGGTGTGGATGTAGAGGGTGCAACAATCCCTGCTGCCACCAGGGAAGTGTGAATAAACAGAGTGAGGATAGGTGTGGATGTAGAGGCTGTAACAATCCCTGCTGCCACCAAGGAAGTGTGAATATACAGAATAAGGATGGGTACGGATGTGGAGCGTGTAACAATCCCTGCTGCCAGAAGGAAAGTGTGAATATACAGAGTGACGATGGGTGTGGATGTAGAGGGTGCAACAATCCCTGCTGCCACCAGGGAAGTGTGAATATACAGAGTGAGGATGGGTGTGGATGTAGAGGGTGCAACAATCCCTGCTGCCACCTGGGAAGTGTGAATATACAGAGTGAGGATGGGTGTGGATGTAGAGGGTGCAACAATCCCTGCTGCCACCAGGGAAGTGTGAATATACAGAGTGAAGATGGGTGTGGATGTAGAGCATGCAATAATCCTTGCTGCCACCAGGTAAGTGTGAATATATGGAGTGAAAATGAGTGTGGATGTGGAGGGTGCAAAAATCCCTGCTGCCACCAGGGAAGTGTGAATATACAGAGTGAAGATGGGTGTGGATGTGGAGGGTGCAAAATCCCTGCTGCCACCAGGGAAGTGTGAATATACAGAGTGAAGATGGATGTAGATGCAGAGGGTGCAACAATCCCATCTGCCACCTTTGAAGTGTGAATATACAGAGTGAGGATGGGTGTGGATGCATAGGTGAAACAATCCCTGCTGCCACCAGGGAAGTGTGAATATACAGAGTAAAGATGGGTGTGGATGTAGAGGGTGCAACAATCCCTGCTGCCACCAGGGAAGTTTGAATATACAGAGTAAAGATGGGTGTGGATGTGGAGGGTGCAACAATCCCTGCTGCCACCAGGGAAGTGTGAATATACAGAGTAAAGATGGGTGTGGATGTAGAAGCTGTAATAATACCTGCTGCCACCAGGAAAGTGTGAATATACAGAGTGACGATGGGTGTGGATGTAGAGGGTGCAACAGCCTGTGCTGCCAACAGGGAAGTTTGAATATACAGAGTGAGGATGGGTGTGGATGTAGAGGGTGCAACAATCCCTGCTGCCACCAGGGAAGTGTGAATATATGTAGTGAAAATGGGTGTGGAATAGAGATTGAAACAATGCATGCTGCCACCAGGGCAGTGTGAATATACAGAGTGAGGATGGGTGTGGATGTAGAGGGTGCATCAATCCCTGCTGCCACCAGGGAAGTGGGGATACACAGAGTAAAGATGGGTGTGGATGTGGAGGCTGTAACAATCCCTGCTGCCACCAGGGAAGTGTGAATATACAGAGTGAGGATGGGTGTGGATGTAGAGGGTGCAACAATCCCTGCTGCCACCAGGGAAGTGTGAATATACAGAGTAAAGATGGGTGTGGATGTAGAGGGTGCAACAATCCCTGCTGCCACCTGGAAAGTGTGAATATACAGAGTGAAGATGGGTGTGGATGTAGAGGGTGCAACAATCCCTGCTGCCACCAGGGAAGTGTGAATATACAGAGTGAGGATGGGTGTGGATGTAGAGGGAGCAACAATCCCTGCTGCTACCAGTGAAGCATGAATATACAGAGTAAGGATGGGTGTGGATGTAGAGGTGAATGAATCCCTGTTGCCAGAAGGAAAGTGTGAATATACAGAGTGATGATGGGTGTGGATGTAGAGTGTGCAACAATCCCTGCTGCCACCAGGGAAGTGTGGATATACAGAGTGAGCATGGGTGTGGATATAGAGAGTGCAACAATCCCTTTTGCCACCAGGGAAGTGTGAATATACAGAGTGAGGATGGGTGTGGATGTAGTGGGTGCAACAATCCCTGCTGCTACCAGGAAAGGTTATGTCATCTGTAACCATACGTGCTGCTCGGACAAGTCCTTTTAGCACGGATCTCTTCTGATGTAACGGGTGGCAACTTGTGTAATGTAGCATAGAGTTTGAATAGGTGGGTTTTTGGTATATTCTAGCAACATACCGCTATTCCTCAGTGTTCCTCTTTAACTCAGTGTCTAAATAATTGATGGTAGTTTCATGAAATGTGTGGGTGAACTTGAATAACCTGGTACTGTTGTTAAGGTATTGTACAAAATTCTGGGCTCCGGGTTCAGTGCCTTTAAACAAAATAAAAATCTCATCCAAGAACCTTGTGTACATCTTTATTTTATTGGCCCATTCTCTATCCATGAAGATTGTCTTTTGCTCCCAGCTAGCCAGCACCAAGTTAGCATAGCTCCCCCCACATGGTGAGCCCATTGCAACCCTCACCAACTGTTTGAATATCATGTTGTCAAACATTACAAAGCTGTTGGTCAAAATGACTTCCATTATTTTCTGGAACAGTCTGATTTACGTTACTTGCCCCATGTGCTAGTAGTCTCTCTACTACCCTCTCTATGCCTTCCTCATGGGGGATAGAGAAATACAAGTCAACTACTTCTACTGTTAAAAACATTACACCCTCATCACATTTGAGGTTATTAATAGAAGTCAAAAATGCCCATGAGTCTCGACACACTTGCTTTTCATTTACCACATACTTCTTTAAGATTGAATCAATGTATTTCACACTAGCATATGTAATAGAACCCCAGGAATTAACTAAGGCTCTCATGGGTTGGTTCTGTTGGTCCTTATGTAATTTCAGTAACCCAAATAATGTGGGTATTTTAGGGCTTAATGTAGACAAGTAGTTAAATGTGTTCATATCTGTCAACCCATCTATGAAAAGGTCATTGAAGAAACAGTAAACCTTTTTATAAGCCCCATTCATCTCATTGATGCTAGATTCACAATAGACGCCACTATCTAAAACAAGTTGCATCCTTGACTTGTAGTCATTTGTTTCCATAAATACCAGTCTTCCCCCTTATCTGGTTTTAAAAACCGAATAGGCAGACTTTTGGTCAAATTCAAAGCTTCAATTTAACTTGCATCCATGTTGTATAACTTTATGTTTTTGTTTTTATTGTCGTTTCTGTTTTCTGTATTTAAACTGATATTTTGGTTTTTACTGATGGTCTGAAGAAGTCTGCTATTTCAGAGACAAAAAGCGCTTAACCATTTTGTATTTGTGTGCTTTTTGTACTATAATAAATCTGTGTTCTGCGTGTTGGAGTACCAGTGTCAGTGTCAACGTCTTTCACAAGTTTTCGTTTGGATTTTGTCTTTTTGGATTGCTGAGTGTGTTTGTGTATGGCTACTGACACCTTGTCCAACACTTCCGAACAGCCATTGGAACTGAATGCCGTTATACTCAACAACGGTTCGGATGTCAGCAATTTGGCTTGTATGATTAATGCCTTAAATAAAAGGCTTGACAAGTTGTCATCTCGTATGGATGTATTTTCTAACACCTCTCTCAAGTTGTGTCGGCAGGAAGGAGCGGTTCCACTGTGTGAACTACTTAACCAACGTAATGGTAAGCAGTTAATGTACAGCAGTGGAACTAAAGGTTCTAGTCAAACTGGAGAGAGGAACAAAGGAGGTGCTAACAGAAGTCACAGTGCTTCACTTTCACTTGACACAGGTTGTAACAATTCGAACACTTTACACTTGGAGCTTATTGGGCTCCCAGATGTCAACGCTTGGTTAAATAAAACACCAGCTTTCAACAGTAATGTTCAAAATAATGTGTGGGAGCAACCGGCCGGAGGGAATACACCACTTGTGTCTCTTTTAAGGAACCTGGATCAGAAATTGTTAAAGGCTAAAAAACTACAATTGGAAATATGATATTTTGAGGAATGTCATAAGGAAGGTGTTGTACCTAAGGGACTCTGTTCATGGCAATACCCGTCGGGGTTAGAAGCAGGTACACCATTTTTTCATGACTTAATAGAACTATTTGATAGGCATGGTTCAGAGCTTATGGGATTGATGTCTAAACATTGCACTTTTACTATTGACAGTTTAACAAAGGACATTTCATGTTTAGATCAGGAAATCAAGGTGCACCCTGACTTCCTGAGATAGCAATTTGAATACAAAAGGGTTTTCAGTTCTATAGAGCAACAGATTTTGAAAAATACAGCGACTAAACTTAAAAAACTAAAGCGAGACATCAAAGACTATAAAAGTGGTGTTGCTTACCCAAAACCTCCCCTTTCCCAGTCAAGGAACTTTACTGACAGAACAGGAACATCTTTTATTAACCAGGAGAGCGGGGGTCAATTTACTAACACAAACCAGAGTGCAACAGAAGATTTTTCCAGTCAATATATTAATGTTGAGTCTGTTGATGAAGAAAGGGAGAACTACAACAACCCTTCCCAAAACCAAGGGAACAGAGTTGTAAATGGGGCTTTGAATAACACACATGAACAGCCTTCTTTTTCCAACAATGGCCAAAACCACCGACCCAAGTCCAACACGAGGGCAAAAGGAGGCAAGAAAGAAAAGTACAAGTCGAACAGACAACAGTAAAACCTACCATATTATTTAATAAAAGAGGTGACTTTAACATTTATAATTATTCTGACCACGTTATTGACCCGAAACTTTGTGAAGTTTTCAGTAGGGGTCTAACCTTTGTACCAGATAAACATTTTAAACTATCTGAAACTCTAATAGACTTAAAACTTTACACTCGTAAACTTAATTTGAACTTATTGTTTGGTGAGAACAGTCACATGAATGACAGATTGAAGGTGTCTAGCACATTCAATCCACCAATGCACCCGTTATTACGATTATTTGAACATTTATGTGAATTTGATTTGAGACATCTACAGAAAAACAACAGAAACAACAATAAAAACAAAAACATAAAGTTATACAACATGGATGCAAGTGAAATTGAAGCTTTCAATTTGACCAAAACTCTGCCTATTCGGTTTTTAAAACCAGATAAGGGGGGAGGACTGGTAGTTATGGAAACAAATGAGTACAAGTCAATGATGCAACTTGTTTTAGATAGTGACATCTATTGTGAATCTAGCATTAATGAGATGAATGGGGCTTATAAAAAGCTTTACTGTTTCTTCAACGACCTTTTCATAGATGGGTTGACAGATATGAACACATTTAACTACTTGTCTACATTAAGCCCTAAAATATCCACATTATTTGGGTTACTGAAATTACATAAGGACCAACAGAACCAACCCATGAGAGCCTTAGTTAATTCCCAAGGTTCCATTACATATGCTAGTGTGAAATACATTGATTCAATCTTAAAGAAGTATGTGGTAAATGAAAAGCAAGTGTGCCGAGACTCATGGGCATTTTTGACTTCTATTAATAACCTCGAATATGATGAAGGTGTAATGTTTTTAACAGTAGACGTAGTAGACTGGTATTTCTCTAGCCCCCATGAGGAAGGTATGAGGGGGTAGTAGAGAGACTACTAGCACATGGGGCTAGTAACAGAGAAATCAGACTATTCCAGGAAATAATGGAAGTCATTTTGAACAACAGCTTTGTAATGTTTGACAACATGATATTCAAACAGTTGGTGGGAGTTGCAATGGGCTCACCATGTGGGGAGCTATGCTAACTTGGTGTGGCTAGCTGGGAGCAAAAGACTATCTTCACGGATAGAGAACGGGCCGATAAAATAAAGATGTACACAAGGTTCTTGGATGACATTTTTATTTTGTTTAAAGGCACTGAACCCGAAGCCCAGAATTTTGTACAATACCTTAACAACAGTACCAGGTTTTTCAAGTTCACCCACACATTCCATGAAACTACCATCAATTATTTAGACACTGAGTTAAAGAAGAACACTGAGGAATAGCGGTATGTTGCTAGAATATACAGAAAACCCACCTATTCAAACTCTATGCTACATTACACGAGTTGCCACCCATTACATCAGAAGAGATCCGTGCTAAAAGGACAACTTTTCCGAGCAGCACGTATGGTTACAGATGACATAACCTTCCTTAAAGAATGTGAGATACTTAAATTAATTTTCTTCAGGAGAGATTATCCAAATACATTAGTCCTTGACTTGGTAGAAAAAGTTGTACATAAAAGGAGAGAAAGGTTTTACAATCCACTACTCAGACCCATTAGTAGATCAACTTTACCTTAGAGGAGGGTATGAGGTTGGAAGAGATCACCAATATAAACCAGGATGGTATACAAGATGTAGGAGTTACTACAAGGAGAGTTTCTAGTAGTTTTGTAACCCCTTTATGTTTAGAAGTAAAGGAAATTGAGGTTATTTTGAGAAGAAACTGGAATATTTTTATGAAGAAACCAGCGGTATTAGAGAAGCTAGAAAGTTCACCATCCTTTGTTTATAGAAAGAACAAGAATTTAAAACAAATTCTAGAAATGGAACCTCAGATATTTAATAGAACTGGAGGCACGTTTAAGAGTGAGAGTTGCAACTATTGTAAATATATTGCAACAGGGACTGAATTTGGAATAGGACCTTATAAGGTAAAGGCAAAGGGTAGCTTTAATTGTAATTCAAAATCTGTGGTCAACTTGGCTAGCTGTGCAGCCTGCCCAGCATATTATGTTGGGAAGACCGACAGAAAACTTAAAGAGAGAATTTATGAACATATAGAAAAAGTCACCCTCTAAAGCCTTAGCTAGACACTGTTCTGAACATCCAACTCACCACTTTCTCTTCAGAGTGATCTGTTAAGTAGTAGTGAGTACAAGAGCTGATTTGGCAACTAAGATTGAACTCCTACAACCCCCCCAGGGTTAAACAAAGTCACCTCTATTGCATGTATTTTAAAATTGAAGAATTTAATTCATTAAAAAGCTTTTTGTTCACTGCCCCTTATTATATCATATTTTATTTGTTTATTTGTTTATTTGTTTTAAACAAATAGTTGTTTCAACAACCACTTGTGAAAAATGTAATGTTAAGCCTGCTCTTCCTTGAGAACTAATGTTAGCTATGATAGTGACACATAATATACACACACATACAAATTTACTCATATTGGTTAGTATTGCAATTTTTTATAAACAAGGAACAGGAGAAACTATATTTTTAGCGAGATGACAACCATTTAGTGTACTTATCACTCACTTATATATCATTTACATATCTATTTATTTATTCATTTGTGAATTCATGGATGAACTTATAAATGCATTCACTATTTATTTTTATTCTTATATTATTTTAGTTTATTCAACTTATCTAATGTGTTTCTGTCTTTTTGCTGATGTCACTTAATGATAAATCAAACACTATTGGTTAATGAATTTTTAAATAACCATGAGATGTATATTTAAACTAAGATTTTGTTTTTTACTGATGGTCTGAAGAAGTCTGCTATTTCAGAGACGAAAAGCGCTTAACCATTTTGTATTTGTGTGCCTTTTGTACTATAATAAATTTGTGTTCTGCGTGTTGGAGTGCCAGTGTCAGTGTCAACGTCTTTCACAAGTTTTCATTTGGCTTTTGTCTTTTTGGATTACTGAGGCTGTATTTAATATGCTGAAACAACTTTGAGCAGGTCAGCAGACATACTTAACAGAGATATGTACAGAGTAGGATAAAAACAGAGCTCAATACTGTTATCCACTAACTTATATCCTCATAGTACGTGTCATGCATGAACCGTAATGGGGACAGGGTAAGGAAATAATGCAGAATTTAAACAACTGTTGCAATCTTTAAGCAGCAGTCAATGGATAAATTATGTCTAATATTCTTTGAATTCCCTAATCTCACCCACCCCAAAAACCACTGACCCTAAGAAAATCACACTTCTTATACTGTTTGTTGTGATCTCATTTCATGTAGTAGCTGTATAAAGGTCAGAGACAGACACACTTTGATCATCATACATTCCTTCACGAGCTAGGACAAAAAGAAAATGAACTGAGAAGTAATCTAAGAAGTGTATCACAGTAGGGACTGAGTACCTACAACTCACCTGTTAGTCTTGGAAAAAGCAAGGGAGTGCACTCAGTGGTAGGCCGGGACCAGGGAGGTGAGTGACCTACAATAGATGCTTGAAGAAGAGGGAAATGAACATATTCAGTTGTGGGGGAGGAGAAGAAGAAGGACTGATGAAGGATGAGTTTCAGTGAGGGACGTAAAGGATAAAGACAACCACATGCTAGAATAATCTGAATTTATGTGGAGGTGCAACTGATGTGGTATGAGAGTACGGCCCAGAAAACTGCAGGAAGAAGTCTTTTCAGTCTGTAATAAGCTGCATTGCTTGATAACTAAGTTTGGTGGCTGTAAGGAATATTGACAGAAAGATAACTATTAACAAAATGAAGTGTGCAGATTGTTGAAGTGCCTGGCTCTGTGGCGCACTTCTTGTTTTCCATTTTTTTTATCCAGTGACATTTTGATTTAAGTGAAGCTCACCGCCTCTTTTATTTCTACATCCAGTGAACTCCAGCCACCAACGTCCCTGCAGTTAAGACTACTGTCACAGCCTTTCTGATTTGCACAATAGTAGCTGCAGCATGAAGTGACAGCTTCTGAGATCTGTGCGTACAGGAACTCTCAAAAGTACTTATTTTTTTGAGCGAATCTTCCAAGATACTACAGCCAGTTCTCTTCCTCATATTCTACTGGAGAGAAAGTTTTTTTTCATTTATTAATTTGTCAGCTGGGTAAGTAAGCTGATGTCTCTCAGACCCTTTTCAACTAAGATCTTTTTCTTTTTTACTATTTTTTATTATTTATTTAGTAATTTGTTAGCTGAGTAAGTGAACTGGTGTTTCTCGGATCCTTTTCTGTTAAGGCCCAGGCCACAAGGACAAATATAAATAAAGTGCATAAAGACAGTTTATAGTAGCCAATCAGCCAGCATATTTTTTAGAGGATGTAGGAAACAAAAGTAGCTGACAAAACTGACAAAGCCACTGAGGGGAGAAGGCAGATGTGCTCATCGGCTAAATTTTCAGATAATAAAGAGAACACTGAAAGTGATGGAGCATTGAATATATAAATGAACAAGAACTGAGCCTCTAAGGCAGGTTAGGGTTTTACAGGAATGCATGCAGCTCAACATCATTTTCAGCGGCATTCCAAGTAGGTTTTTGTGCAAGAGAAAGTTTATTTATACATTCATTTGTTTGTCTTTATTTACATCTGTTAACTTGGGAGACATTGACCACTAACGACTGTTATCACCCTGCCTGGGAGAAGGTGCTTCAAAACAAAAACAATACAGTTTTCTCTTACCTTAAAGCACAAGGCAATATAACGTAGAATGACAAATAATGAGCTGTCCATTTTGTGAGGAATTAAAAATAAACTCTCCAGGAGAAGTCTGAGGAAATGTAAATGGTTAAACAATTCCATACCTGAAATTTTAAAATGATGTTTTAAAAAATAGGATTTTAAAAGTAGATCACAAGGATTCAAAGGAGTACAGCGGGAGCATCCATAAGCAAATGTCTATTAATCAGTTATTAATAAGTTAATTAATTGTTAATAAAACACTGAAAAATAACAAGTCTTTATAGACCAACCAATGAATGAACTCCCTTTTCCAAACCAAAGTGATCAGTGCCAATAGTCAGAAGTCCTCCTGTGCCAAACAGTCAGATGGATGCATGCCATAAAATGACACCCAATTCACAGACAAGCAGAAGTTTCAAACTTCAGCCAATGTCAGCACAGCTCATGATCAAGCCACTCCATCTGACAATCACCAGCATGTCTGACAAAACCACAACACCAAAGCCTGATGACAAGAAGCACAACTGGTGTGGTGCACTAAAGGAATGTAGCTCACAGTGGAGCAGCGGTAAACCCATTGTGTCTTTTCTGAAGAAACACTGTGCCGATCAAGTGATCTGAAAACAAAATAAAAATATATAAAAGGTAGAAAACAATTCAGATGTAACCAGTGCCTTAACATATCAGCAACACAACAGAAACAATATGGGAAAAATCTATAAAAAAAGGTCAACGGAAATAGATTAAGATGATAGACAGCTTCAGACTGCATAGCAGATCCTGCAAGGGCTTTCTTAGCATACTAATCCAACACTGCATCTGGATTATATACTGTGTGTTTGCACCTGGCAAAAACAAAACATGCAAAACATGAAAATATATTTAATTTCACCCAGTAAAGAGTTTATACATTCATCTTGAAACAGTTCTGTGACCACTCTCCATTAAAATGAGAAGAGAGAACCCTCTGGATGGGGAAAGTAAAGTCTTCAGAAACATCTTTGTGCATCCCAGGAGACTGGTTAGATGAACAAAGGGTATGAGATAGAGCCAAATGGTGAGGCAGCTAGCAAAATGTCTGTCTGACCAGAATGACAGGATGGAAATTAAAAGGGAACTATCTGGAAAACGTTGATAAACAGTGGAGTACAGCAGGATTTAGTAAATAAGACTTACCTTGTTAAACATAGTGGTATGACTTACCACACAAGGGACAGAGGAAAAGATTAGCCTGTTCACTTATTACCCTGTGGCTGAAAAAGTGGACTCTGGTAGAGGAACTGCTAGCCAGTGAGCTCTGATGTGGTTTGTAGTATGGCTAAATAGAGAAGAGATAAGTGGGCTTGTGTAGTATGATGGCAAATCCAGAAAAGGGGACAAACATAGCAGGGAGGTGACCCATGGACAACAGAAGAAAAGAAAGAGAGAGATAATGGTCTGAGACATGTATCACTCCTACATCAATAACATCACACAATGAAAAAGAAATGTGGCAAAAATGATTATTAGTCTGGGTTGTGTAACCAGCGAGTGCATGAGAGATGATGACATGATGTTTCCATTTTACAGGGTACTAAGAAAACTACATTTCCAGTGTTGCATGACATGAGTAGCTATCAGAGAAAGACAGCAATTGAAGACTAGCTTAAAAATATTATTTAACAGAAAAAGTGGTGAAACATTGGTGCATATTTACAAAGCCAGTAGTGGAGTGTTGGTCAAAATATGGGTTCAATGATGCCTCAAGAAGAAAGAACTAGGGAAGGAAAAATGGGCAATTCCATAAGGTGTTAGCTCCAATACTCAGGCACGTTCAATAGACAATGAAACTTCTTCAGTCAACATCTTTGTGTGCTCATATGTAACAAACTGCCCAATCCACATAGTCCTTTTGCAGACAATTGTTGCACCTACTGTAAGTACATCTGTTGACACTGCATGTTATCATTTGAGAATTGCTTACTGTGACAACATGCACACAATGCACTGGTTCTGTGCCAGAAACTATGTTTGGATATGTCCTAAAAGAGCAATATGGCACACAGGTGGACACAACAGTAGTTTATAGAGCGTTTTCGTTGGTAGTCAACCTTAAGACTTCTGCAGAATAACAAAATAATCTTAAAACACATGCTTAAATACATTAAAACTGCATCCCATGTTAATCACAAGCATAATGAGTGGACAATTAATTAATTAAATACATTTCCTTTCTTGACTATTAAAGGTAACAACAACAATAAAATAAATAAAAAAGATTACTGTTTAAAACCATATAAACACCATTCATGACTTCAAGTTGAAATAAAAAAGTAGGAACATATAAAATTTTTAAAATAAATTTTTCCAAAAATATTGATTATATTATCAGGACCATATTTTCCATAGTAAGACAATCACATGTGAAAATCAGCCTTTAATTTCAAAAGGCTAGAGATGGAGACCATTTCATTCAACCCTGGTGTGTATGGCATCACATCTAAGTTGCCATACTAATTCCCCATATTCAAGGAATGAATCTATAGGGCCTCCTCTCCCCCGATTACCAACTTGCTCAATAGCACTAAACCTAAACTGATGGTTAGGGAATTCTATAATGTGTTTTGATAGTGCATTCTTAGTGCTCCCTCGCCGTATATCATATAGATGTTGGTATATACATTTATTGAAGCTATTAATGGTTTTACCTATGTAAAAATGTTGGCACTGTTGACAAACAGCTACATATACCAGACACTTACTAGCACAGTTTAGTCTCTGTTTTTGGGTCACCTTGTCCTAACCCTGAATGTATAGAACTTCATTCTCCAAAATATATGGACATTGTGGGCAATGCCTACACTTTCTCATCCATCCTTTTGTCTCTCCTACCATATTCCTTTTTAACAAATTTTTAAAGGACGAATCCTTTTTATACACTATTAACGGTTTATCCCGAGTTTGTTGATGAATTCATGTTCACTGCCAAATAGTGCCCAGTTATTGGTAAAAATTTCTTTTATACTACGATATAGGGGGTTGTAGGAGAGCACCATTGCATTAGCAAAAGGTTTGGATGTCCCAACATTATGTTCTCCCCTCTCAATTGTCAACCCCTGTTCATCCTGTGACTTACCTAACAATGGAAAAAAATGTCCATCCAATCTCTTTCTGGTTACCTCATCCAGTATTGGGTCAATAAATTGTACTGGGTAGCCTCTCCTAACCAACATATCATTCAAAACATTGACCTCAGTCAAGAACATAGTGTAATCACTAACCATTCTAGCCAACCTAACCCCTTGCCCTTTGACTAAGGATCTTTTTTGGTGGGTGGGGTGACTACTGTCAAAATGCAACAAAGCATTAGAAGAGGTTGGCTTTCTATAAAACCCCTGCCCTAAAAAAAAAAAAAAATATATATATATATATATATATATAAAACGTTACTATATTTTATTAACTTTCTCCTTTGTATATTATACTTTCTTTATTGTCTCTAAATATTTCTGTTAAATTTTGTATAAAATCAACACTGTACCTGTCAATGTTGTTCTTGTTTTATTGGAGCTTTTCTCCCCGGGCCTCCGCTGAAAATGGGCGCACACCCAGAAGGACTATCCTGGTCAACAAATGTGAAATAAATATAAAGTGTTCAAGAAAATGTATGCATAGCTCTGTCCCTGTAAGTGGAAATCACCAAAAAATGAATCTGTTCATCATTTGTTTCCATAGTAAATTTTAAAAAGTTGGTGTTAGAATTCAAAAATACAAAAAATTCTTCCAATGTTTCATAAGGCCCATCCCAAAAAATAAGTATATCATCAAGCTAATGCCCATAAAATTTACAATACCTAAATAATTCAGAAATGAAGACCATAGTGGTTTCCCATTCGGCTAACACAACATTAGCAAACAAAGGAGTGTATGCCGCCCATATAGCAACACCATTTCTCTGCCTAAATAACTGGCCCTCAAAAATAATAAAATTGTTTTAAGAATAAGATCCATTATTGTTTTAAACATCAAGACCCTGGGGTGGCTAAAATTAGTGTTTTTGCAGAGAAAATCAGAAAACATCATGGTGCCTTCCTCGTGGGAATACAGTTTAGTGTGTATTTTTTTAGACAGTCCCAAGAATCTTTTAAGATGTGTAAATAATTATTTAAAACATTTTTAAGATGGAAATCAGTGAGTTTGGCCAAGGTGAAAGACTTGGATGCCTTTGCATCCACAAGGGGCCTCGGGGCGGGGGGAGTTATTAACAGACTTGTGGATTTTAGGTATTCTGAAGATCGTAGGTGTATGAAGGTTCTCTTGTTTCAGAAAGTGTAACTCTGTAGTTGTAATCTGAGTATGTAATAAGAGGTCATTAAGCACTATGTCAATGTTTCTATAGGCTCTGTAGTTGTAATCTGAGTAAGTAATAAGAGGTCATTAAGCACTATGTCAATGTTTCTATAGGCTCTGTAGTTGTAATCTGATTATGTAATAAGAGGTCATTAAGCACTATGTCAATGTTTCTATAGGCTCTGTAGTTGTAATCTGATTATGTAATAAGAGATCATTAAGCACTGTGTCAATGGTTCTATAGGCAATGTTAATTATGTAATAAGAGGTCATTAAGCACTATGTCAATGTTTCTATAGGCAATGTTAAGTTGATTGACCGATACCTCTTCATATGTGTCGCTGAATAAAAGCAGGAACATCTTTTCTGTATAGACCCCTTGATCCATATCCACAAGCCCACCCCCTTTATCGGGTTTCATAATTCTAAAGGTTTTGTCACTAGCAATGTTATTCAATAGTTCCTCCTTGTCACCTGTTAAATTAGGTGTACACATACTTCTGTGGGATGAATAATTCTGTCTTATCTGATTCACACATAAATTCTCAAACACTTGTAGAATAGGGTGTAGAGGTAAATGCTAGTTTTTTTACACAAACCTGTTTGCTCAACCTGTAATTAATTTTCTAAGTACAGTCTAAGATTTAACTTTCTGACAAATAACTTAAGTTCGATTAATAAAATCTCAATTCTTGGTTTTCTAACAGGTACAAACTTCAGTCCTTTCTTAAACAAATTTGCCCATTGTACAGTAACATTGATTTCACTTAGACTGTATATTTTGAAATCACCATGATAGTAACAATAGTACAACCATTCTCCAGTTCATCAATTGCCATCTCATCATTGCTCCTCTCCCCCTCTCCCGATAAGGTCTCCCCGTGTGAGGGTAGGGGTCTGAGTAGTTCACATTGTCCATTCTCTGTCCATTGTTCTGTCTCCCCCACTGTAATTCTGCTGCCTCTGATTCTGTATGCATTCTGACCTTCGCAAAGATACCTCTAAAGGGGCTGCCTGACCAATATTATTTGTTTCATCAATAGTGTCATCAAATTCCACTTCTTCAGTATTCTGACTTCCCCTCCATAGGTCGTATGAAAACCATTACTGTTAGGTAGTGGATAAGTGTTGTCTCGTTCATAATCAGTACTGTCCCTATCAAGTTTTTTAACCTTTTTTTTTTATTGCCATAATTATTTTAGCATCATTGACAAAAACAGCTCTATACTCATTAAGTTTAGTTTCAAAACACAAGTCATTATTAATACGTTTGTTCAGAACATCAACTTTTTCTTTTAAACAGTTTATTCTTTTTTCATTATCCCTTAAAAGTGCTTCAAGAAGTTTGCACCCGTGCCAATTGAACATAGCAATCAGTTCCTTGTGTAGTTCTGAACCATTAGTAAGCCCCGTAGGGAACTTCCAGGTATGCAAACCATTAGGTAGCTGTTCCCTTCATAGACACTCTCTCAAGTAGCAGTTTTCAGTTTGTAGTTTCTGTAATTTTAAAACCTCCATTTCAAAGGTTTTTAACTGCTCAACAAGAGATCCATAGTCAACTCTATTGTTAAAATTGACAAATTCATATCGAGAGCCTTCTTGAATTCACTCCGTAAATGAAAAAGATGGGTTGATATCAACATGTTGGCTATGGGTCCTGCTATCGTTGTTGTTGCCACCTCTTCCTGTGTTCTGCCCGAGAGTCAAGTATGTTTGTATTAGTTCTAGTAGTAATCCCAAAAGTAGTCAGACAAGAATTTAAAATCCTGCCAAAACTGGATAATTGTTTAGTAAACACCTCAATTAGTGTTGACAGGTTCCCGATGGATGTAACCAACTTGTGGATGGAACCGTTGGTGTTAGCGTCCACCCTTGCTCCTGCTCCATGTTAAACCAACAAACTATGAAAAAAATAAACTAAATAAATCCAAAAAGAGCAATACGGTGCACAGGTTGACACAACAGTAGTTTATTGAGCGCTTTTGTGGGTAGCCAACCTTAAGACTTCTTCAGAATATCAAAACAATCTTAAAATGCATGCTTAAATATGTTAAAACTGCACCCCATGTTAATCACAAGCAAAATGATTGGACAATTAATTAATTAAATACATTCCCTTACTTGACTATTAAAGGCAACAACAACAATATAATAAATAGAAAAGATTAGTGTTTAAAACCATATAAACACCATTCACGACTTCAAGTTGAAATAAAAAAGTAGGAACATATAAAAGGTTTTGAAATAATTTTTTTTCCAAAAGCTATTGGTTATATTATCAGGAGCATGTTTTCCACAGTAAGACAATCACATGTGAAAATCAGCCTTTAATTTCAAAAGGCTAGAGATGGGAACCATTTCATTTAACCCTGGTGTGTGTGGCATCACACATGCCATGAATGGTGCTTATATGATTTTAAACACTAATCTTTTCTATTTATTTTATTGTTGTTGTCGCCTTTAATAGTCAAGTAAGTGAATGTATTTAATTAATTGTCCAATCATTTTGCTTGTGATTAACATGGGCTACAGTTTTAATGTATTTAGGCATGTGTTTTAAGATTGTTTTGTTATTCTGAAGAAGTCTTAAGGTTGACTACCCACAAAAGCATTCAATAAATTACTGTTGTGTCCACCTGTGCGCCATATTGATCTTTTTGGATTTATTTAGTTTATTTTTTCGTGGTTTGTTGTTTTAACATGGAGCAGGAGTCAAGGGTGGATGCTAACACAAATGGTTCCATCCACGACTTGGTGACATCTATAGGGAACCTGTCAGCACTAATTGAGGTGTTAACTAAATGATTATCTGGTTTTGGCAGGACTTTACATTCTTCTCCGACTACTTTTGGGATTGCTATTGGAACTAATACAAACATACTTGACTCCCAAGGGTCTACTATTCCTCCTGGACAGAAGAGCCTGGGTTCCTTAGCACTGACACAAATGGGACTGCCTATCTGGCAGAACACAGGAAGAGGCGGCAAGAACAACGATAGCAGGACTTATAGCCAGCATGTTGATATCCACCTGTCTTTTTTGTTTACGGAGTGGATTCAAGAAGGCTCTCAACATGAACTTGTTAATTTTAACAATAGAGTTGACTATGGAACTCTTGAAGAGCAGTTAAAAACCTTTGAAATGGAGGTTTTAAAATTACTGAAACTACAAACTGAAAACTGCACTCTTGTGGGAGGAGAGGGTAGATTCTGCCCTTCTGAGCTGGGATTTTCTGGTTAAAGGCTTATTGTACCTGCTTATTTGAACTGTTTCTTTCTGAAATTGGTATGCCTTGTTTGCTGTACCATAGACTAAATTCAGACCTGCTGAATCTAGCTTTGTTTGTATAACTTGAGCACTAATCCAGACCATCTTTTTTTGAAGAAGGTTCCCCTGCACCCTAAAGGCAGGAGTGTGCAGATAGAACTTGTCTGATCGAAGACTGCTGGAACGGGGCTCAGTTTTTAGCTTTCTATTGGTTAATTGGTTAATTTGTTTAAATTAGTTTGCTCATTTGCTACTGTTATATTAAAAAAAATACACTTTATGCATCGCCACTTAGCTAGGGTTAAACTATTCCTGGAGCCATAAAGTGTGCTCTTCAAATTTTCCCTTAGAACTAGCCAGTTTCTTTAGTTTTAGCACTCATATCTGTTTCTTTGAGCTCAGCACTTGTTCAGAACTCATTGTAAGCACTAAATAAGCGACAAATTACTGCAGCACTCAACTTTCTTCACTTGTCTAGAGGAAAACAGTTTTTAGTACTTAATAAATAAGCACCTATCCAGGCATGTCTAAGGGTCAGCTACAGTTTTTTCCTCTTGTCTACCTGATGAATTTGGGCATCTTGGGGTAATGCAGCAATTGCCTCATGTACACAGACAACCCTCTCCTCCTACCACCCAACACTACACCTGTGAGAGATACAACTTATATAGACAAACTGGAATCAAAGCTCCCTTCACCCAAGACTGGACTAGACAGTCAAGAGGAGAAGGTAAACACTTGCACCACACCACACTCATCACATAGTCCCTCAAAACCTACACCACCAAAACACACACATAACACAAAACACACACCTACATTCACGGAGGCTATCAATAAAAATCTGCTCAAGCAACAGAGGCCTCCAAAGCAGAAACACAAGCAACCTCCACCCCCAACACAACCCAAATGACACATAGCTCACAAACTCAGTGTGCCACTCAACCACAGCCCATAAGGCATAACAACGTACCAAACACTCTAGTCATAGGTGACTCTATAGTCAGGTACACTGATGTTCCACTCACCAGGCTAAACAAGGAGAAAGTTACTGTCAGCTGCCTGTCAGGTGCCAGGATCCGCCACATAATGCACTCACTCAGGTCACTCCACAACAAGTATAAATATGACTCTGTTATTGTCCATGTTGGTGAGAATGACCTGAGATGTACCTCCAATGACTACATGAAAAGAGACATGGAGGAGATCTCCGATCTTGTAGCCCAGGCAGGTATGACCCTAACCCTGAGTAGCATCCTGCCATCACCAGAGTGATACCACAGTGCAAGGACAAAATGATTGACTTCAACAATTGGCTAAGCTTCTGGTGTCATTCTAAGGGGATCTAGTATCTGTCTGCCTGGGATGACATGATCAACAGCCCACGATGCTTGGCCAGAGATGGCCTGCACCTGTCACCCTTGGGATTCTGGATGCTGGCTAAGGCTCTTGCCATCCCTATAGTGCCATTTTTAGGCAAGGTTCAAATGACAAATTCACCACCATAGCAGGTACAAGCAGGCAAGATCTGAGGGTAATGCTACTCAATGCTAGACATCTAAACCTCAAAATGCATTCACTCGAGGCACTTCTTAAAATGGAGAACATCGACATCTGTGCAGTGACAGAGAGCACACCTGCATTACCAGACTATAATTCATACCACACCTTTCGGCCACCTAACCTGGACCAAAACACTAAAGGCGGAGGCATGTCCATATTCATTACGTATATCCACACCTTCAGGCTAGTTGCTCAGCATAATGCATCCGAGATTATCCAAGTGCAACTAACTCTGGGCAAGACCGCAATCCAAATTGTAACTTGCTACAGATCCCTCACCATGCCCCAGGATTCCCACTTTTCATTTCTTGATACACTGGAAAATATTAGGATACAACCCAACACCCTAATAATGGGTGATTTCAACTACCCCACCATTAACTGGGAAAACTACTCATGTACCAACTCTTTTGCTCAACGTTTTCTGGAATTCATAAATTCCAATGCCTTGGATCAACTTATGCACACCCCCACCAGAGGCAGCAATATCCTAGACAGGGTCATTACCAACATGGGTAACCAGTGTTCCACAACAGAGGGCAATTCCTCTTTGGTCAGATCCGACCACAAGCTAATCAGCCTAGACATCCACATCCCGCTCCCACCCCCCATTAGGGAAATCACTGTAAAAAATTTCTCCAAAGCCAACTTCATGCTTCTTAAGACAGAAGTGGTAAACTTCACAACACCTAGGCAGATGGACAATAGAGGTACAACTACTGAATCCTAAACAAATGCACTTTATAAGCACTTACATGAGTGCAAGGATCGTGCTATCCCTAACAGAACCAACATGCTATCCTCCAAAAAAGGAAGCCAATCTGGTGGTCCCCTGCCATAAACAAACTCTACAACAGAAGAAAGAAACCGTTGCAAAAAAACAGTAAAATCCCATGATTGGAGGAACTCCCTGGTCAGCCTCAGTAAGAAGCTGAGATCCCTCATAAAATCCTCCAAAGCTAGTTATGAAAACAAAATTGCCACTGATTCTAAAGACATCCACAAAGTATTCTATAACTATGTCAAGAATCTCAATGCCAACACTCAAATCTGCTCTGAGTTACAGCACAATGGCACTAAATATACACAACCAACTGATATTGCCAACATCCTGGCAGATAGGTTCAGTGCTAACTTTACCCCCCTCTCATCCCGTAAAGGGCCCATATCTATACCGGAAGAATGCAAAGTTCCTGTAATCATGGCTGCACAGGTAAAAACCACACTCTTCAAAGCCAAGAACACAGCATCCATGGGACCTGACACCATCCCAGGCTGCATTCTACATGAACTACAGAATGAACTGGCACCTCGCCTAAGCACCATGTTCAGTCATAGCCTCACCTCAGGCTTTGTGCCCACTGAATGGCACACAGCTATGGTTAGCCCACTCTACAAAGGGGGAGCCACCATGGACCCTGGGAACTACCACCTCATTAGCATATTGAGCCTGGTCTGCAAGGCCATGGAACATATCATCATGGAACTTATAAACAAAGGCACTGGTAATCTCCAAACTCTGGACCCCACCCAGTTTGGGTTTGTAAAAGGCAGATCATGTCTCCTAAACCTGATAGACTTCTTTGAAGCAGTCACCAAAGCTGTAGACGTGGGTAAGGTGGTTCACACAGCCTATCTAGATCTCACCAAGGCTTTTGACACCACCCCCCACTCTGGAATTATAGATAACATCACTAAACTATTTTTATTTATTTATTTATCATCTATTGACCGGGAAATTCTGACTTGGAACAAAGCCAATTTTCAGTGGAGGCCTGGGGAGAAAGGCTTTTGATGCATGTCTTTGTAATGTGGGAGAAAACCAGAGCACCCAGAGGAAACCCACATGAATGCAGGGAGGACATGCAGACTCCACACAGAAGGCAACCCAGCCGAGAATCGAACTGGAGTACCTCTTGCTGTGAGGTGACAACGCTACCACTGCACCACTGCGCTGTCCACTAAACTAGGTATAAATCCCTGTGTCACAAGATGGGTTGCCAACTGGCTCACTGACAGAACCCACACTGTGAAAGTAGCAGACTCCAAATCCAACTTCAGACCAGTGACAAGTGAAGCACCACAGGGTTCAGTCCTTGGTCCTCTCCTGTTTGGTATCTATTTCTCTGAAGTACAGGTAAACACAGAAGGTCTTTGGCTAATGAAGTTCCCAGATGACTGGAAACTAGGAGCCATAATCGAAACTCCTAACAATATGGACATCCTACAAAAGGGCCTCACTGAGACAGATGCCTGGTGTCAAAGCCATGGCCTCAAGCTCAATGCTAAAAAGTGCATTGTCATCCCTTTTGGTAAAATCTCTGTACCCATGAAGTACCACATAGGCGGTAGTCTACTTAACACTGAAAGTGTGATATGAGACCTTGGGACACAGGTGGACAGTAGTTTCTCCTTTGATAATCACATTGCCACAGTAGTTAGGAAATCCTTCTACATGACACACCCCATCACAAAAGGGTTCTCATCCAGGGAAAAAGAAGTCATTGTTCCCCTCTACACAGCACTCATTAGACCCATTATAGAGTACAGCACCCCTTTTGGACTATACCTCACAAGACATCTACAACAGCTGGAAAGGCCACAGAAATACTTTACAAAGAGGATTACTGGCCTCAAACAGATGTCCTATGTAGACTGTCTAAAAAAACTCTAGCCTTACTCCATCACATATCGCCTACTCAGAGGCAATGTCTGCCCAACATACAAAGCTATGTCAAACCCAGAGCTGTTGGACATGCTCCACTTAAAGAAATCCCAATCCCTCCAAGCTACATGCTCTAGGGACCTAAACCTTGTCACCACAATGAACAGAACATGCTGGAGGGATAAATTCCTGTCCCAGAGATTTCTCATACTCTGGAACAAACTACCTGTCTATGTCAAACAAAGCTCCTCGTTAGCACTCTTCAAGTAAAATCTTGATGACTGGATGGGAGACAGAAAATTCACCCTGGGGATCACCTCTGTGGATCTGCTCGACAGGGGCACAGGAAAATAATTTTCTTGGGTGGCGAAAGCCAAGGTACCTTTTTGGCTAGGCTTGTATAGGCCATAGGGCCAATAGCCTAGTACCTACCTATGAACCTATGAGAGAGTGTCTATGAAGGGAACAGGTACCTATGGGTTTGTGTACCTGGAAGTTCGCTACGGAGCTTACTAATGGTTTGGAACTACACAAGGAACTGATTACTATGTTCAATTGGCACGGGTGCAAACTTCTTGATAAGGGATAAGGGATAATGAAAAAAGAATAAACTGTTTAAAAGAAAAAGTTGATGCTGTGAACAAACGTATAAATAATGACCTGTGTTTTGAAACTATACTTAATGAGTATAGAGCTGTTTTTGTCAATGTTGATAAAATTATTATGACAATCAAAAACAAAAAGGTTAAAAAAACTGGATAGGGACAGTATTGAGTATTAACGAGGCAATGCTTATCCACTACCTAACAGTAATGGTTTTCAAAAGAACCTATGGAGGGGAAAATCAGAATACTGAAGAAGTGAAAGCATTTAGTTTGATTCCATTGGAATAAACAGTTTTATCGGAATTGGATTGCTTTGTTTTTTTTTTTTATATATATATATATATATATTTATATGTCTGCACACACACACACACACACACACACACACACACACACACACACACACACACACACACACACACACACACACACAGGCCCACAGACACACACACACACACTCACATTCTTTGTCAACAGAAACAGATGGTCGGCATGTGGACAAGAATGACAATTCCCAAGTAGAAGAATATTCCCTTTCCATAGGGAATGTGCAATCTTGGAGTTAATATAAATAATTAATGTGGGGGTGCAGAGGGGCTTGTTCACCTACAAAAACCCTTACTGTTGGTAATACTCAGAGCATGCATACTACATGTAGGCATTCCGTATTATATTGTTTTTACGTCAATATTCTGGATGTCAGTGTTGTGCTCATTCAATCTGTTATAACCAATCCATACACACACGCACAAATATATATATTTATCACATAAATCACCTACAAAAGAGCTTATAAACCTACCTACCTACCAGTAAGTCCTCCCCTGTAGATTTTTCAGTCAGTTCCAGTAACGGCACCCTTATATCCCCTGACTCTACCACTAAACTGTTAGGAATCACAATTGACAATAACCTTAACTTTGATAACCATATAAACAACACTATAAAAACAGTAAACAGAAAAATTAGCTCCTTATATAGAATTAAACCCTTTTTAATGCCATCAGCCAGAACCACAATTGCCCACTCTCATTTAATCTCAACTCTTCTGTACGCCTCACCCATATACACTAACCTAAAAAAATAATCTTATCAAACTAGCTAATTGCTACAATAGCCTTGTCCAATTTGCTGCTGGCAATCCACTGTTTGAATCTACTGCAGCTAGACTGGCTAGAACTACAAAACCATCTGATATTTTCTCAACTCACCATTGCCCACAAGATATTCCACCAACCTAAATCACTCCTATACTGTCTAACCTGATAATTCCCTACACAAATCCAATATCACTACGCTCCTCTAGCGAACTTCTAGCTAGCATAAGCAAGCCCAACAACTCGCCAGGGGATTCACTGTTCTCTAACCCTGCAGGTGAAAACTGGAACCTTCTACCTATAGAACTAATTTTACTTCCTTCTCTGCCTCTCTTTAAACAAAACCCCAAAAAACACCTGAAAAACATTGGTTATGCCCCTGCAGCAACCCTGACGAACCCTCTGCTATCACTGCTCTCATCTTCTTTTCTCATTTTTTTTCTTACTAAAACTCTACTGCGTATCCCAATAGAAGCAGTACTGTAACTAGTAAACCCAAAGCAACCGGATGTGCTGTAATTCACCTTATGTATCATATTGTATAAGAACTTGTCTTCTACTGTTTGCCACTGTTTAGTGTAATTTCTTTTATTATTACTTTTTGTATTTTTTTTAAATATTTTCATTTATACTGTGAAAATATTGTTTATAAATACTGTGTGCTACTTGTGGAACTTTTCTCCCCGGGCCTCTACTGAAAATGGAAATACATCCAGCTAGACTAGCCCGGTTAACAAATGTAAAATAAAATAAAAATAAATAAAAAATAAATAAATTAAGTTACTATAAATTAAATAAGCTATGCAAAACAGGGTCAAACATACAGTTTACTAACCATACAAAATATTGATGTCACTGAGACTGACTGACAAAATTGTAACTCAGTCCATTTCATTTTATACATTTTTAACTAACATAACACCACCTTTCTATTTTTCATTGAGCCTATAGTAATACTTTACAGTATAATTTATTAGAAAGGGCTGTATAAACATCCAAGGTAGTCCTTTATGGATGTTGCCTTTTTAACTGATTTTTTCGAAGTCTCATAGTGATTCACCAGTTTAGTTTGCCTGCAAGCCTTTTAAAAACAAATAAACGTTAATATATATTAATTTTGCACGTATTGGTTTATATATATATTTATAGGATAGGTATTAAATGCATAAGAAAAATCTAAGACAAGTGAGTAGAGGAACTGTAAGATATCAAAGCATATACCAAATAATGTAGCAGGTAATAATAGTTACTATGTATCACTTAGTCTGTTTACTAATACTAATATACATGAGTACAGCTACACATTCCACATATGGAGCATTTTAAGCAGTTTGACATCAATTAACTTACAGTCCTACAGTTTATGCACACATTCATCTTTATAATGGTAGCAGTTATTAATACAATGGATCATTTATTAATTTCTTCATAATTATTTATTTTTATTAATTTATTAATTTCTGTAAACAACTCACAGAACCTTAGTTACACACATACTGTCCATACTTTTTAAACTTAGTAGAAGAAATCTGGACAAAGCCAAACATAATGGGCAGACAAAGGTCCAAAATTAGAGGCAAACTTTGAATATTGCTCTTATAAAATTAGAAAGTTGCTAAAATAATAGGTTTTTCGTTAGTGTGCAATTTTTTGAAGGATTATGAAGAATGAAACTCAGATGTCTGTCATTATTTAGTTGTTTCAATCCTCAGTGATTTGAGAGAAAACCACAAATTTTATGAGGAACAGAGCAAAAATGCAAAGCAAAAATCTGAACATTCAGCAAAAATCAGGACAGTCGAGACGTATGATTGTGTCAAAAGCATTTTTTTTATCTGGCTTTTATACAAGACCAAGCATTTTATTTGTTCACAGAAACTCTGTGCAGCCACATAAGTGGCCGTATTGAGGCTACTATACCTACTAAAAGTAAGTCCTAAACAAATTCTAAAAAAACGCACTGGTGGAATCCTAACGTTAATAGAATATATAACAAAAGGGAAAAAGTCATAACTAAAATCAGAAGAATAACTCCCATAATGATAGGAGCTCCATAATTAAACAGGAAACTAAGAGGACTAATTAGGTCCAACAAGGCCAGTTATGAGATCAAGATAGCTTCACAGGCTAAAGACAACCACAAGGCCTTCTACAGATATGTCTAAGCCTCAAAGGCAACATACATTAGTGTGCTGAACTGGTGGTCAAAGGTGCCATTTGTGGTGAGCAGACCAGCATAACAAATTTTCTGGCTGACTTCAGCTCCACTATCCCCACCTCCCTACATGAAATACCTATTAGCATACCCCCAGCTATTAACAGGGAACTGGTCCTGGCACCACTCGCTAAGACCAAAAACATAGCCTCAATGGGCCTTGACAATATTCCTGGAAGGATGCCTCCTAAGTAGCTGGAAAAATAATTTATCAGGACCACTTGAGTCCCTTTTCAACTATAGCTTCAAAACAGGTTTTATATCACAAGAATAGAGGACTGTAAGAGTTATCCCACTTCACAAGGGTGGACCATCAACTGATCCCAGAAACTGCAGACCTATTAGTCTGACTAGTCTACTATGCAAAGCCATGGAACAAATTGTCATGGAAATGATCAACAAAGACATAGGCAACCTTCAGATACAGGGCCCAATCCAGTTTGGCTTTGCCAAGGGAAGATCATGCCTACTAAACCTGGTGGTCCTCTTTGAGAAGGTCACCAAGGCATTGGATGAGGGGAAAATGGTACATACCACCTACCTGGACCTGGATAAAGCATTTAATACAATACCCCACCTAGGTATAGTTGACAAAATCATTGAACTGGGCATAAACCCCTACATAACTCATTGGATTACCAGCTGGCTCACAGACAGGATTGGTGATGCCACCTCCACTAAGAGACCAGTTATCAGTGGGATACATCAGGGCTGCATGCCGGAACCACTCTTATTTGACATCTGCTTCTCAGAATTAAAGGCTAATGTCAAGGGCCTTTGGCTAACCAAGTTTGCAGATGACTGCAAATTGGGTGCTATCATAGATTCCCTCCATGACTCAAACATCTTACAAGAGGGTCTATCATGGACAAATGACTGGTGTCAAAGTCACGGACTAAAACCCAAAGACAAGAAATGCATTATAGTGCCTTTTGGGAAGACTGACACCCAGGCTAATTACTCCATTGATAAGATATCCTTAAGTGTAGACCCAGTAGTTAGATCTGAAAACATTTATAGGCAGTAATCTGGCCTTGGTAGTAAGAAAATCATTCTATGTTGCCCAGCTTATAAATAAGGGCATGGCATCCAGGCCAAAGGAAGTCATAGTGCCACTTTATTCAACCCTTATCAGGCCCACCATTGAATATAATGCCCCCTTTATAATGTACCTGACCAAACATATGCAACAACTGGAATGCCCACAAAGGTTCCTTAGCAGGAGAATCCATTGTGTAAGTAGCTTGCTCTATATGGATAACTCTAAGCCCTATTTCTATAGCCTGTCTTCTACAGGTTACCGAGAGGTGATCTATGACTGGCATTCAAAGCATCCCCCGATCCAGCTCTGATGGACCTTTTGTACTTCCACAAACCAAACAGCATCAGAACCACTAGATCCAAGGATTTAAATTTTGTTTGTGACATAAATAATACATGTTGTTGATTCAAATATACGTCTCAGATGATCCCCATGGTCTGGATCAGGCTCCCCATCCATGTGAAGCACAGTTCATCTCTAATCTTATTTCACGGTAACCTTGACCAATGGACAGGAAATTGGAAATTCACCCTGGATCTGCCTCCCATGTATCTAATAGATGGAAGCTGACAATAATGTCCAATCAAACCTACCTCCCCAATAACCTCTAGAAACTTCCTAACATACTCCTTCTAATAAATGATTGCATGGCTAGGCTTATAAAGGTTCTGTAGGACATTAGCCTCATACATAACTATGAACTATGAATCTATGATATTTGGGGGGTAAAATATATTTTTAGCTAAACTAAACATGATTTTGTACTTATTAATGTAAATATGAAAAGTCAATATTTTATACACTTGCAGGTGTCAAAGGGATTAAATTCCTGGAAAGCTAACAATAATTCGACTTTGTAAATTACAGAAACAGAATCAGAAGTACATACTGAAGGCCCAGTGTACTTAGACAAAGGGTGAGTTTATGGCTTTTTGCTATTTGTATATATTTTTATACTTTGCATTTGTACCTCATTTGTCTTAAGTGGATTTATAACTGATATGTAAAAATTATTTTACTGCAATTACTTTAGGCTTTTAAACAAAAACAGAATGACATTTTTATAGTGTTGCATCCTCAAAAGACAAACATGAATTACTTATTTTTCATTTTCCCCCACTAATTACGGATCTACTACTTTACAACGATTTGTCACTTAACCGAAAACAAAAAGTAGAACCCCACTTCATCAAAAGTACACTTCAACGAAAGTGCACTTTCGCTGAAGTCTAGGTGCCCAATCACCTCACAAATAAAAAAAAATATAACAAAAACATGCTGTGCCCCCCATATGCACCCTACTTAAATATACCAACTCTGAGATCGCACTACAGTGAGGAAAAGGAAATATTCCGATTCCGCGCTGTATTGTGATTTCCATAGTCGGTTTTTGAAGTTTCAGTACTTCGAACAAGTGGGTTCGTATAAGTCCAGTTTGAAGTACTGAAACTTCGACCAAAAACAGTAGACCCCTAATTATACATTTATGTGTCAGCAAAGCATATACACTGTATTTGTCAGTTCCCTATTGAAAAGTCAGAAAAAACAAAGACCGAAAACACAGGAGAAGAGCAAATTTTGAAAATTGTTCTCCTTTAATCTTCTTTTTGCAGGAGGCACCCCCCCGAACTTATATATACCATCTCTGAGATTGCCATACCTCATAGAAAGGGGAATGTTCTGAGACATGGTATCTTGGAGTTAGTCTATGTAAATCCAATCTTTTGGCCATTCAGTCTCCATATTTCGGGACTTGCTCTACCGAGTCCCGACATTTCAAATGGTTACTGCATTGGTCTTTATAGAAGTGAAGTTTGCATAATTTACTCCCTTGTATATATATATATATATACACACACACACACACACACACACACACACACGCACAGACAGACACACACACACACACACACACACACACACACACACAGACACACACACAGACACACACAGACACACAGACACACACGCAGGTTTTTTTCTCTCTCCCTCTCTCTTTCCTTTACTTGACCCTTAGCACAACTGTCATATGCTTTCAGGGAGAGTTGTGTCCCAAATGAAACTTACTTATCAAAGCCCCAGAATACAACATGTTGATAATCCAACACTTCCTCTTACAACATTAAAGGTCTGGTTTTGCTTACTCTTAAGTAAACATTTATTTCTAGTATTTCTAAGAACATGCTTTTAGCCCCTTTTTATGTAATATTCATAAACCTGCTCTTCTATAGGAATTACGCATAAATAATTAAATGTCCAAAATGATTGATTTCAACAATTGCCTAAGTTTCTGGTGTCATTCTAAGGGGATCAGGTCTATATTAGAACACTGAAGTTTCAAAACTTCGAATGTTCTAATATTGAACCCTATTCAGCGAAAGCTGAAAATATCGACGCAACAGAAAACCAAATTTTTTCCTAGGGAAAGAATTTGGTTGTCTGTTTCTGTTGCTTCGGTATATTCAGAGCTGTGGTGGAAAGTTATGGGTCGGGTTGAGGTAAGTGTGCGATTGAGTGCAGGTTAGGTTAGTTAGGGTTAGGGCGCGGGTTAGGTATGTGTGCGATTGTGTGGACATGAGGGTTAGGGCGGGTTAGGTGAGTTAGGGTTAGGGCGCGGGTCAGGTAAGTGTGTGACTGTGTGGACGTGAGGGTTAGGGTGGGGTAAGTGAGTTAGGTTTAGGGTGCAGGTGAGGTGAGTGTGCGATAGTGATGGACCTTAGGGTTAGGGTTTGGGTTAAGGTAAGTGGATAGTTAGTGGTGTGTGTATAGTTTAGTGTAGGGTTAGGTGTAAGATTTTAGGTGTATGTGTGTGGATTGCTGTTTGTTTGGTGTGCTTGTGTTGTGTGTATGTGTTTTGGAACAGCAATTTTTTTCCCTAGGAAAGAATTTTCTGTTCTGTATATTCGATGTTTTCAGCTTTTGCTGAATAGGGTTCGATATTAGAACATTCGAAGTTTTGAAACTTCGATGTTCTAATATAGACCCAAGGGGATCCAGTATCTGTCTGCCTGGGATGACATGATTGATAGACCTCGATGCTTTGCCAGAGATGGCCTGCATCTGTCACCCCTGGGCTTCCGGATACTGGCCAAGGCTCTTGCCACCTCTATAGTGCCTTTTTAAGGCGGTGTTCCAAAGACCAAATTACCACAGTAACAGCTATAAACAAATGCAATCTGAGGGTCATGCTGCTCAACGCTAGAAGTCTAAATCTCAAAATGCACATGCTCAAAGCACTACTTAAAATGGAGAACATCGACATTTGTACTGTAACAGAGACCTAGTTCAAGGCAGCAGAGAGCACCCCTGCACTACCAGGCTATAACTCATTCCACACCTTTCGGCCCCAGAACTTGTACCGAAGCTCCAAAGGTGGTGGTGTTTCCATATTTATAAAGGATGCACACACCTCTAGACTGGTAGCCAAACATAATGCATCAGAGATACTTCAGGTGCAGCTAACATTGGGTAAGACAGCGATTCAGGTCATAGCCTGTTATAGTTCCCCAACCATGTCCCAAGACTCACACTCCGCATTGCTGAGCACCCTGGAGAATATTATGGTCCAACCTAACACTCTCTTACTAAGCGACTTCAACTACCCCTCCATTAACTGGGAAAACTACACATTTATCAATACACTTGCCCAACATTTCCTGGAGTTCATTAATTCCAATGCCCTGGACCAGCTCGTTCTTACTCCCACTAGAGGCAGCAACATCCCTGACCTGGTCATTAAGAGCATGCGCGACCATTGCTCTACACCAATAGTCACCTCCTCCCTGGTTAGATCCGACCCCAAACTAATCATCTTGGAAATCCACATCCCTCCCACCCCACCCCCCGCAAAGATAACCACCATGAAAAACTTCTCCAAAGCTAAATTTGGGCTTCTAAAAACAGAGGTGGCTAACTTCATGGCACCCATGCAAATGGAGAATAGCTGTATGCCCGCCGAATCATACACCAATGCACTGTACGAACACGTACACAAATGCATGGATCTTGCCATACCCAATAGAACCAAGATGCTCTCCTCCAAAAAAAGGAAGCCAATCTGGTGGTCCCGTGCCATAAACAAACTCTACAACAGAAGGGGGAAACTGATGCGGAATAAGGTGAAGTCCCAAGACTGGAAAAACTTCCTTATCCGCCTCAAAAAAAAGTTGAGATCCCTCATCAAATCCGCTAAAGCTAGCTATGAAAACAGAATTTCAGCTGATAGTAAAGACAACCACAAGGCCTTCTATAGTTATGTAAATAATCTCCACGTCAATACCCAGATTTGCTCTGAGCTACTGCACAATGATACCTCCTATGGTGAGCCAACAGATATTACCAGTATACTGGCCAACAGATTTAGTGCCAGTTTTACCCCTCTATCCCTTTCAAAGGACCAATCACAATACCAGTAGATTGCCAGGCACCCAGTATTACTGCTACACAGGTTAAAACAGCACTGCCCAAGGCCAAGAATACAGCTTTTATTGGACCTGACAATATCCCTGCCTGTGTTCTACATGAACTACAAAGTGAACTGTTACCTCACTTGTGTGTCCTGTTTAATCACAGCCTATCCTCAGGCTTTGTCCCTACTGATGGGTGCACTGCTACAGTCATTCCTCTCCACAAAGGAGGAGCGACTACAGACCCTGGGAACTATCGTCTCATTAGCCTGATGAGCCTGATATGCAAAGCTATGGAATGCATCATCATAAACCTAATAAACAAGGATATAGGGAATCTCCAAACTCTGGATCCTACACAGTTTGGTTTTGTGAAGGGTAGATCATGCCTGCTCAACTTGGATGACTTCTTTTTGTCAGTTACCAGAGCTGTGGATGAAGGCAAGGTGGTTCATACAGCCTACCTTGATCTGGCCAAGGCTTTTGATACCATTCCCCACTCAGGAATCATAGAAAAACTCACTAAGCTAGGCATCAACCCCTATATCACTAGGTGGGTTGCAAACTGGCTCACAGATAGAACCCACAGTGTGAAAGTAGCTGACTCCAAGTCAGACTGCTGACTAGTCACAAGTGGAGTCCCACAGGGTTCAATCTGTGGTCCTCTCCTGTTTGGTATCGACTTCTCTGAAGTCCAGGCCAACATGAAGGGATTCTGGCTGACAAAGTTCACAGACGATTGCAAGTTGGGAGCTATTATTAACTCCCCAAGTGATGTTGACATCCTACAGAATGGCCTCACTGAGACCAGTGACTGGTGTCAGAACCATGCCCTTATGTGCAATGCCAAAAACTGTGTCATCATCCCCTTTGGGAAAAACCTGGTTCACAGGAATTATCACATTGATGGTAGTCCACTGAACACAGAAGGCGTTATACGAGATCTGGGAACACAGGTTGACAGCAACCTCTCTTGATCACCACATTGTCACTCTGGTCCAAAAGTCCTTCTCTGTGGCACATTTCATTACTAAGGGCTTTGCATCCAGGAAGAAAGAGGTCATTGTCTCCCTCTACTCTTCACTCATTAGGCCAGTCATCGAGTACAATGCCCCATTTGGCATGTACCTCACTAGACACCTGCAACAACTGGAGAGGCTGCAAAAGTACCTCACAAAAAGGATCCTAGGCCTTTAACACTTGTCCTATATGGACAGACTCAAAAAACTACAACTATTTTCTGTCTCATATCGCCTACTTAGAGGTGATCTCTGCTTGACTTACAAAGCCGTGTCTGACCCAGCTCTGTTAGAAATGCTACATCTAAAGAAATCCCAATCCCACCACAGCACACGCTCCAGAGACATCAACCTCATTATCACAATTAACAGAATGTGCTGGAGGGACAGGTTCATAACCCAGAGACTTCCCATGCTATGGAATAGACTTCCCATACATGTTAAGCAGAGCACCTCACTGCCCTCTTCAAGAAAAATCTTGATGAGTGGATGGGAAACAGAAAATTCACCCTGAGGATAACTCCAGTGCCTCTACTTGACAGAGGCTCTGGGAACTAAGGTTGGGTGGCACTATGCCAGGGTAATCCTATGGCTAGGCTCATAAAGGCCATTAGCCTAGTACACACCTATGAACCTATGAACAACCAATCACCAATAAAGTATCTACTTATGGTTATTTTTTCAGTACAACCCAGATATCTGTTACATGGCACGTCTACACTGTACAGTATAAATAATTTCTGCCTAACATTTCTGTAAAGCACAATTGCACTTAATTTACTATTGTTTATTTGTTATAAATTCCTCTGTAACTGGAAGTATGCATTTCATAAATTAAATGAGGGAATTGTCAGTGGATTTAATGCATCCTAACTCAAACAATTTCTGTACTGGATTTCATCTTACCAGTCTTGATATGTTTTCTCAGATGGAGAATTTATAGAAATATTACCAGGAAATATTTAATTTTCTACCTTAAAATGGAAGACCATATGATACTAAAATACTGTCCGTCTATTTAATATGCTCATTATTAGTTTTTTTTTCTCTGACATAGGACTTGTAACAAATAAATATAAAATAATATTACATATTAATGTCTGTTTGACCTTTATATTTTTGTCTCGCTGTTTACTACTATAGCCCCGTCAAGAGAGAAGACAACCGGTTTGTCAGAAGCAATTATTACAGATGAACAGGCTTGTTATAATTACAGTAAGACATAAAATATGTTAATACTCATTTTGTTTTGTTTTACAAAGCTTCCCCACATTTTCACATTCTTTACTAGGCATGCATTTTTTAATTCTTGCTAAGGCATCTTAACAGTAACAACAGCCTATTTTAGTAAGTGAAATTTTTTTTCTTTTCAGTTAAAATATATCTTCCTAGCTATGTAAGGAAACCATAACACTCATTTGACACCTCCTATTTTTGAGAAGGAACATCTTATCTGCCTAAAGACAGGGCAACACATCCTTTTCTTGTGGAAGTGATATTTAGGGCGCGCGCGCACACACACACACACACACACACACACACACACACACACACACACACACACACACACACACACACACACACACACACAGATAGCTAGATAGATAGATATATGTTTATGATTAGTAATTGTGCATTCTAGAAACAGCATCATACTTATATAATTATTACATTAAAAATAGGAGCAAGTGATTACTTACACCTGGCTAGACTGCCCTTGATTTGGTATATTTCCACTCTGTTCCATTTCATATACTCGGTCTTTGAAGTTCCGGCTTTTCAGAGGTTCTGAATTCTATAGCAATATATATATTTTGTGTGTGTGTGTGTGTGTGTGTGTGTGTGTGTGTGTGTGTGTGTGTGTGTGTGTGTGTGTGTGTGTATAGCAGTAGGGGAGTAGGGGTGTGGGGTGTTAGTGTGGGGGTACTCGCATGCAAAAATATTGAATTGTTTTAATTTACGTAGTAAAATTACCCATTTTTGCTGCAGTAATTTCTGATGGATCAGATACTTCGTCAGTTTGATTTGATCCTTTGACACACAGCCATGGTTTAATACAACCAAGAGACACTAATTCTTCCCTAGACTTTTATACAACTTGTGAATGAAAAGTGGTTTCCTCTGTAGAGCCATATGTTGGATTAAGACCCTCCCTCACATGCTTTATAGCTTTTTTAGTCTGCCTGTTATTATACTTCATAACAGTGTGTGTGTGTGTGTGTGTGTGTGTGTGTGTGTGTGTGTGTGTGTGTGTGTGTGTGTGTGTGTGTGTGTGTGTACTTGTGTTTGCAGTGTTACTCTGCCATAAATTATGATTGACTGTGTGTGTGTGTGTGTGTGTGTGTGTGTGTGTGTGTGTGTGTGTGTGTGTGTGTGTGTGTGTGTGTGTACTTGTGTTTGCAGTGTTACTCTGCCATAAATTATGATTGACTGTGTGTGTGTGTGTGTGTGTGTGTGTGTGTGTGTGTGTGTGTGTGTGTGTGTGTGTGTGTGTGTGTGTGTGTGTATACTTGTGTTTGCAGTGTTACTCTGCCATAAATTATGATTGACTGTCTTTAATTCTTTATTGTAGTCCAGTTCTGGCTAAGATTTTTTTACCGAACTGACAAGTTACATCAGGGTTTCTGCAGGCTGACATTTTAGTCTTAAAAGAAATGCTGAGAAGATGTGAGCTACTTTCACACAGCCAACATTATGATTAACGTTCTCTACCCATTCAGCTGTAACCATAACAAACAGAAAGTTTGGACGTTTTGATTGGAAGTGTTGACAGAGGTATTTTTGCACCTCAAGCAGATTTCAGAGAATTTTTCCTCAAGTAGATAGCAAATGGTGGAGATGTTATGGAAAAAAGTGAGGTAAGCTTGGGATGTTTTTGGGAGTGTAATAAGTTTACAGATTTTAGAAATTTCCTTCACAGTACTCTGTCAGAAATGTTGGGGGAGCAAATGGCTGTAGCTAAGGAAATGGCTATTTTGAACAGGCACACAAGAGCTAAATTGCTAATACATATTAAGGCCTTACGATTTTTAATGCTATTGGCTGGCTGCTAAAAAAGCAATTACTAGAAAATAGCAATCAAAATCTAAAGCAGCTGCAAAGTATTCAATATTTTAAAGGAGATAAATGAACCAGAGGCGGGATCTTAAGAAAAGGGGTGAAGCAAGCTGCATAGAAATAAATTACATTTGGGAGAAAATACAATTGTTTAAGTTAAACTTACCATAGCAGTAGATGCTCAGATGATCACTGCTGGAGTAGCCTTAGCTATACAGCTTATATCCTGCTAAGGTTATGACAGCCGGCCAGCGTCCAAAGCTTCAGGGCACATTCCACATGCCCAAACTGCCAAGCAGCTCAGGCTGAGCTGACTAAAAGACAAGTCTGAGTACAAAGCCCTGCAATGCTTTCCTGCTATCAAAAAGTACGCTCCTCTGAGGCTTGAAAGGATCAACAGTTGGTTTCTGCTTTCCTTAGATGGACAGATAAGTACCCTTTGGAGAAACAAACTTCCATTTTCTTATCTTTACTGGTGTTTTATTACTTTTCTCTTCAGGAAAATTAAGAAGGAAGTTCTGTGTTTTAACAGATTGTCTCGAGACTGCAATGTACTTTTAAACAGAACACTTGTTTCTGTCAGTTTAAAAGTAACGTTATCTCACTTTGAGACACCTCTCTGAACTGAGGTGTCTCAAAAATGTGATGATGGCTAGGATCTGAAGCCTTCGCTTGGACCTTTCTGCTGTCTTGTTCTGCTTTCATGCTGATTCAGAAACTGCTTTTAATACTTTTATTCTTAGCCTGGTCAAGTTGCAAAATATCTAAAGGACATTTGATTCAATGTTATGGCAACTGGACTTTGCTGGTCTTTAGTCTGAATTTATAGCGCTGTTATCTTATACCAAGAATCTTACTGGTCTCCCCCACCTTATGCATCTTATTCTACAGATCTGAGGTAATCTGACCTCAGTTTTAGAAATTTACTGGAAGGAGAGGATCTGCCTTTTTTATCTAGATGTTTGATTTAATAGCTTTCTGCAGATCTCGTATTGGTGAGCTGTCCAAGAGAAGCTTTGTCCACACCAAATACAGTTTCTTCATAGGACCAACTTGCTCTGGCACTTGCAAACAATGTTTTTTTGTAATTCTACTGTGGTCAAGTTAAATGAATGAATCTTTGAAGGTGGGCCACACTGGACTTTTCCTTCCCCTGTGCTGGTTCTGACATCACTGCCTACTTAAGACTGGCTGCAGGAACGTGAGCTTGTAAGAAATGAAGGAACAGTATAAAACTGTAAGATAATGTAATAAAGCTGGAATGAATGTCTTTGTCATTTAATTACACAGATGCGTGCCGAACAAGTGCCAAATATCTCAGTTTCTCCTTTATGTGCGGAATCGTCATGTACGTTTCAGAATAACAACCTGCACAGAAGATCTGATAAAGGTGGTTTATTATGTAGCAGCAGAGGTAGATACCAACAGTATCTCAGCCACATCTTACCGTTCTTTAATAATAGTGCTGATAAAATGAAATAGACTGAATTGTTATGCCCACAGCTTCTGCAGTCATCATTCTGTACTTAGAATTGTTCCTTTCCTCCTGAATGACAGAATTAATACTAACTAGCATTCTTTCCCTAACTGCTGTGGACTGCACTCCAATAACATTATGTGTAAAAGTCTGAACTTACTGATTCCTGTGTCCGAAGTATCTCTCCTATAATACTAAAACCCTGCAAATTTCCTACAAGTTTTACAAGTTCTACATGTGTCTTTAACTTTGGTTCCCAAGCCTCATACCATCTAAACAAGATTTGTTTGCACTCAACATACTGCACGTTCTCTTAACATATTTTATTCTTATCACAATGGTGTAGCTAGAGTTTGTGCCACCCGGAGCTGTCTTTGAGTTTGCTGCCCCCCCTTGACAAAATCATGGGCAAATGGGGCACTCCATACACAACCCCCCCTGCAGCCATTCCAGTGTCACATTACTTGGCTATTTCTCTCCATTTACCATAAACACTGTAATATGCATACTGTTTTATGCTTTACTTCTACAAGGATTATGTATCTGGATTTGATTTAAAACCTTTATTTTAAATTTTATAGAACAAAGACTGATAGACATCTGCTAAATAAAGCAATACAGTCTCACAATGAAAACAGACTTAACATTAAAGGGTCTCTGTCCTTGAAACTTACATTAATTGAAACGGCATTGAAACCCACATTCAAAGAAAATGCATGTAGCCAGTGGCGTATGACAAATTATTACTTCTTTTTGACCACCTCCAGCACCATACAAGCCCTGTAATTTTGTATTCTGCTGCTCTAATAAGATGCTTGTACTTGACTCAGGAACATGGAAACGTCACTATTAAAAGAAAGTGAATTACACAAGATCACATTTGTAGGCTTTGATGACACAATGTCCCATGACTCCCCTCAACTTAACCTCCCTCTATTTAGAGGCATATGAGGAAGAACTTTGCCCCACATGTCTCAAGTTCACCCCTAGTACTCTCACTTTAGGGTGAAAAGCAAACTGTTACCTGGTGGCATGCTTTAATAATAGTTACAAATGCAGATGCTGTAAGCCGCAAGATCATGTGAACTGTGTAACCATACATTTCTAATTCTTAGAGCAAGAAACCTAAACAAATGTAATAATAATGAGGGGGGGGGACTCAAAATAGGGCAATATTTTAAATATTGTTCTTATAAACTTGGAAAGTTGCTAAAATAATAGTGTTTGCATTGACATGTGTTTTTAAATGATATGGAGTCTGAAACTCAAATGTCTGTCATTATTTAATGACTTCAATCATCAACAATTTTTGAGAAACCTGTGTGAGGAATGGTGGAAAAATATGAGTCAAAACTCTGGACATTCTACAAAAATCTGGACAGTCGAGATGCATGTGTGTGCAGTTCCTCATACCTGTTTACATCTTAACACAAGAATGCTGGTTAAAGCCTAAAATAATTTGGGAGGGGGAGTGAATCAGGAAAAAATGTTACACATAGCTCTTAAAAAGTTGCTAGAATCACATGTTTTGCATTAGCATGTGTTTTCTGGATGACATGAAGTCTGAAACTCAAAATGGCTGCCATTATTACCTAACTTCAATCCGCAACAATTTGTAGGAAAACCTCAACTTTTATGAAAATCAGACCAAAACTATGATCTATCTATATATAGATATAGATACAGATGTATAGATATATAGATATGGATATAGATAGATGTATAGCGAGAGAGAGACTTGAGAAAGAGAAACACAGGATGCAGTTGACACTACAAAACAATTACTATGCTGGTATTTCACCTGTTGCAAAAATGCAAGAAGTCAGGAAAATCCTAGTCTATCGGGATTATTTATCAGGGCGGCTCTTATTTTATGATGCTCACATCATGTCACATCTACACACTTACAGTGCCATTTTATTTATTGAAACAATATATTTTCTTTTTAACTTTCAATAAATGCATTAAAATGATTTCTATTGTGGTTACAAAGTAATATTTTATCGCTGTAACTGTAAGCATTACTATCACAAAAACATTTTTTTCCATTTCTGACCTTTTATCTGCTCTTCTGCATTCATTTCAAAATGTAATACTGCTACTATTTCTTACTAAAAACACTCAAAGAAAAATAGCTATAGTACAGAAACATCTCAGTCTCCTTCTCACAGGTACAAATACTGCATGCAAACATACACACACACACACACACACACACACACACACACACACACACACACACACACACACACTTACCTTACCTTCTCTCTTACTGGAATGGCTGTTTTAAATTCTGCTCACAAGTGTGGAATGAGTCTATACATTTTACATCCATGGTGGTGTGCATGCGTACAATGCACGCTTGGTCCTCCTTAAAGGAGAAGACGCCACCACCGCGGTGTCAAGAAGTTTTTTTTTTATTAATTAGCATTTTTGAAGTCTGCCACCCAGTGCGGACCGCCCCCTTACCCCCTCAGTTATGCCACTGTGTTATATCATTATTCTTGACTGAAAGTTATTTTATTTGTATCCTTCACTGAAACATTCCTTTCTACTGAAACTACATGCAAAATGTAAAATATAAAATGAAGATATAGGCTGCATTTCTAGACTTATGAAAAGAGTATATTGTATTTCTGTCTAACAAACTACTTTTAGAAGAAACCTGATCTTACAGAGTTATTTAACCACGGTCGCAATCTGTTACTTTTGGTTTAAGCAGTTTAGACTAGACATCATTATTTTTTATTTGACTTGCAGCTGGAGAATGTAGCAAACAGTTTTGTTATGTTCTTAATTTAAAATCATTTAATTAAATACAGTGACTACAATAAGTGTATTAGGAAGTACTTTAAATTAGACTTTGTTGTATGTAATTTATGTATAAACAATTTGAATTACTTTACTTTTCCCTGAATTAGTGTATTTTTTCTCTTTATTCTACATATATTTAAACTACTGACTACCAGTAGTATGCTTCCCTGTCAGCCATTTATGTTTGCCACGGCACTTACTCAGTAACAGCAAAATCTGATATTACTAAGGAGATTCCACAGCCTTTTATTTTTGTGTAGTCTTTATTGGATATGTTGACTTAGCATGTGGGTTTCTTAATAATATTGTTGTATGTTTATCTTTGACGGATTTACTCAGAGTTTCACAATTCTTGGAGATCATATCCCTGGAATTGCATTGATCTTGGTCAGCTACCAGCCTGAAAATATCTCTATTAAGTACTTATTGCTGTTTTTTGCATTTATTTCTACATTGTCATTATGTAATGCTTGGTTCAGTTGCTTCACAATGCTAGGCAACCACACTACTCAAAATACATTGATTTTGGTCAACTACCATCTTAAAACATCTCTATTAAGTACTTATTGCTATTTTTTCATTTATTTCTATATTGAAAAGTTCACTTACTTGTGTCTTTTTTGTGATATATATGGTTATAAAGCTTTGGTTTACACTCTAGTAGAATTAGACAAGCACCATATCTTTTCTGAGCCAGCAATTACTGGAAGAACCCAAGAGTGTGCAGTTCTTCTATTGGCTAGAGGACTGATTGATTTTTTTGTGCAGTTCTTCTATTGGCTAGAGGTCTGATTGATTTTTTTGTGCAGTTCTTCTATTGGCTAGAGGTCTGATTCATTTTATTGTGCAGTTCTTCTATTGGCTAGAGGACTGTTTGATTTTTTTTATTTCTCTGCCTGTATAAGTTGGTCACGTTTGTGAGGTGCTTCTGACCAAGCAGTGGTGGTTAGCTGTGCCATGTATAAATGCAGGTATTTAGAACCTTAACTTCCCTTATAAAACCCACCTCTTAATTTCCTAGAGTGCCCTCAGCAATCTAGCAAACAAAACAGTCACACAAGCCACCATCCTAGTCATAGTAAATTCTACTGTGAGGCACACTGATGTACCACTCATCAGAGTGAGCAAAGGAGGGGGTCATAGTCAGTTGACTATCAGGGGCCAAGATTTGTCACATCAGATGCACTCAAGTCCCTACACTGCAAGTACACATATGACAAAGTCATAGTAAACATGGGAGAAAGTTACCTAAGATGTACCTCCGTAGACTATGTAGACAGACATGATGAAGTTCTTGGAATATGTATCTGAGACAGGTATGAACCCAGCCCTGAGCAGAATTTTGCCTTCACCAAGAATGATGCTGCAATATGAACATAAGGTAATTGACTTTAATAGATGGGTTTGTTTATGATGTAACTCAAACAGGTACAATATATATCAGACTTGAAGGAGACAGTAGACAGTCTTCATTGTCTTGCAAGGGTGGCCTGCATCTATCCCCCCAGGCTTTTGCATATTGACAATAATCTTATCTGTATCTATGATGCATGATGCCCTTTTTAAGCAACATCAATCTTCTAAAGCTTCCAACATAATAAAACAAAATCTGGAGAGCACTAAGGTATTGCTGCTCAGTGCTAGGAATTTTAAAAATAACTCCATAGAGACCTCCTTCAAGACTATTGAGAGCAAGTTTTTAACACCTACCAAACGTTCAGACCCACTTCTCTAGATGAAAGCACTAAAGGCAGCAGTATGAATATATCTGTAAAACAAAATGCCACTTCCAGGCTTGTTAAATAGGATAACAAGCTGGCACTTCTCCATGTCCAATTTAACATTAACAAAACCCCATATCACAGCATAGCTAATTATAGGACCCACTCTTTGTCCATCTTGGCCCATACCTTCTACCTGACCAGTATGGAATCCCTGAGCATAAAACCAAACACCATTCTCCTAGGGGACTTCAGCTACCCTTCCATCAACTGGGAGACTTATGTATCCCTCAACATATATGCCCAGAGATTTTTGGACTTCATAAATACAAACTTGCTTGACCAGTCATTCCACACTCCAGATATGGAGGCAAAATCAAGAACATGGTTCTCACCAATATGGGACAGCTGTAGTCCATATCAATTTTAACCTCCTACTTTGTTATATAACATTCACCATAAGACTGTAGCTGGAATCATCCTCCTATAACACAGTATTTAGGAACTATGCTAAAACTAATCCACTGAAACTGAGTGATGACCTCGTTAAATTCAACATTCCCTTCCACCCTGGTGACATCTCTGTGAATGTGGAATCCTTCATTGCCAAATCCTATGCACATGTAAATAGCTGCAAAGATGCATCTGCCCCCCTCTGAAGTATATACAATGCCAAATTTAAAACCAAACACTTATGTTGGAACCCAAGAATAAGCAGGCTCTATAACAAAAGCAAAAAGCTCATTACACATAAAAATAAATGTAACTCTCTAAATGCCAAAAACACTCTTAATAACAAGGAACTTAAGTCCCTAATCAAATCAACTGAAGCCAGATACAAGGCAAAAATATCCACCTTGGCAAAAGACAATTATAAAGCTTTCTTGAATTTTGTTAGAATCCTCAGAAACAAAGTCCCTTTAGTTTTATACACAGCTCAGGCATATTTTTATCAAACAGAGGAGAAGTTGTGGTCAGTAATTAATAAAGAATTCAAAGATTTTATATGGGAGGGGTAGAGGGCAAGGGTCAAGTGGGATAAGTTGACCCTCCCATCAGAATGAGATAGTTTGGGATTATCTGATTTGAAAGGCTCATATACATAAAGCAGAAAGATATCATTCAAAGCGGAAAGGGATGATGATGATGAAGCAGGAAAAAATTCAAGAAATCAAGAGTGAGTGGGATTTTGGGTACAGATCCTTAAAGAGAATGACAACAACCATACAGAATATTACAGTCATAAAGCAGCAGAAAGTATTCCAAGAACTAAGCCAAAACAGGAATAGAAAAAGGAGATTCTGCCAATAGAAATGACTGCAATTAGGGGTACAGACAACAGGCAAGAGGGGCTGGAATTTACCTGAGAAAACTGGCAAAGGAACCAAAATATTAAGAGCAAATAGCTAGAAATGGAAAAGTGATAGAATGAGAAGAAACCAAGAAGACATTTGGACTGCAGGTTAAAGACTGCCTTCACTATCAAGGATTGATATCAGAGTATAGGCAAAGAGAAAGGGTTCGAGGAATCCAAAGAAAATACCTGCTCTGGCAGAGATTTTTCTTGAATCTAGAAGAGAAGATGCTGTTAAAATGGGATAATTAGTAGAGCATATAAAATATTACATGATAAATATAGGAATCAATTAGTAGAGGTTAAAAAAGATTGGGAAGAGAGACTGGATAAGCAATTCACAAAGAAACAATGGGAGGGCATTTTATGGCTCCCAAATATACAACAAAGTCTAGAAGATTTAGGGCTTTCGATTGGAAGTGTTTGCATAGGTATTTTCATATCCAAAGCAGACTCGTGAATTTTTGCCTCAGGTAGATGGAAAATGTTGAAGATGTGATGGTGAAGAAAGAGGTAACTAGGGACAATATGTTTTGGGAGTGTAATGAGCTGGCAGATTTTAAAAACTCCCTACAGAGTACTCTGTCAGAAATATTGGGTTAGCAAATGGATGGTAGTAAAGATTTTTTTTTTGAGTTGGGTTCCATTTTTCTGGTAATTGTTTTTTTTGTCAGCCACCATAATTAGACAGAGCAAGGCCTTACTATGTCTAGGCAATTCTGATTCAGTATCATAGCTCAGAAAAATAATTTCCCTAGTTACACTAATTTGCTCACCCAGTATCTCTGACAGACTCTGCAGGGAATCTTTAAAGTCTCCTAACTCATTACAGTCCCAGAAAATATGTTCCCAATTATCTCTTTCTTAACCATCACACCTCCAACATTTGCTGTCTACCTCAGGAAAAAAATGTGAAGTCTACTTGGGGTACAAAAATATCTATGTAGACATTTCCAAGCAAAAATCCTAAATCTTCTAGATTTTGTTGCATATCTGGGAGACAAACATATATCCCCCATTGTTTCTTTGTGAATTTTTTATCCAGTCTCTCTTCCCATTCCTTTGTAACCTGCTCTGATTGATTCTTATAGTTATCATGTAATATTTTATATGCTCTACTAATTATTCCTTTTTTTAAAAAAAAGTCTGCCGTGCTCGTCTTTCATTTATGACCCCCCCCCATTTATTTCTCTTTGCCTATACACTGATATCAAGCCTTGAGAGGAAAGGCAATCTCTAACCTGCAGTCCAAATACATTTTTGTCATTTTCTCATTCTGTTACCTTTCACCCTCTTGTCTGACATCCCTATACTATTTTATATTTTTTATAATTGTCTTTTACTTTAGGAATTATACTTCTCCAACAGCAATGACTTTTAGATTATTTACTGCCATTTTATTATTCATTCTTCTAAAATTTATGTTAAATCACAATTTGTCTTATTTAGATCATTTAGCCCTTCTAGGATTCTTAGGCCTTTGGGCTAATAGTTTCTTAATTCAACCCAGTTTTCTATTGTTTATTTGAAAGTGATTAATTGCTATTTTAGTGTGAAGGGCTTGTTTTATTTGAGTGATCCCTTTTTGCTCATCATCATAGGTTCATAGGTAAGTACTTGGCTAGCTGTCTTTGTGGACCATTTTAAGCATAGCCAATTTCCCTCTCAGAGGTGGCAACAAAACCATGTATCTTGTGCATGTGTGTATGAGGTAAAGATCTTAACCATTATGCTAAATGCCAGTCATCTTTTTGATGGTTGTATTGTTGATTCCACAGCCTCCTTGATTTATAATGGAGACTAGGGATGGTATTCATAGTCAGTTTGGTTACGCAGGAAGTGACAATGCAAGCTAGATTGCAGCACATAGAAGCAGTAGCACTACATGGCAAGGAGTATGCAAAGAAGTGGATAGTGACATGTATATGAATGCATAATGATAGTCAGATAATGAGCATTGAAAGTATCATGACTCAATAGCACTAAGGAAAATGAAGCCACGGAAAGCAGCAGGCCCAGGTGAGGTCACACAGATCTGGTCACGTCAGAGCTAATTAATTTGTGCAGGGTTTAGTTTGAGCTTTTTCATTCTTTGTATTAGCTGTTTTGCTCTTGTTGTGCATAGTGCACCATTGCACACCACCTAGCAGAGGGGTGGGGTAACTATTGGCAGTTATAGACACAAAAGCACCAATAGAAGTATTTTCCCTTAGAAGTGGCTGCTATCTAGCAGAGCAGTTCTTGAATAGCTCTCAGCTGTTTAATGAACCACCCAGCAGAGATTTGTACCTCTTACCTATCAATATCAGACCCTATAGATCCTGTCTTTTATAAACCTCCTACTGTACACCCCATAGGTTAGTCACTCTAAAATAGCTCCCTGCCTGATACCCCCATCTTTTTCTCCTTATATGCTAAGATATCAGGTTCAAACCTTGCAATATGGACTGTCAGTTTCCCTCCATTTCCCTTGCCAGCCTAGTGGGCATGTTTTTTTGAGGCAGTGTAGCAACTGCCTCATGAACACTGACAGCCCCTTACTCCTAAATCACTCAAGTACAATTTGTGAGAGATGCGCCTTCACTAAGAATCTGGATTCACTACTCTCTTGCACCCAGAACAGGAACACTAAACAGATTGTCAGCTCACATGCCACAAGTCCTATTTGTAATATGCATCTAACACATAAACCTTCATATACAGAGGTACTCTCCAGAAACCTACCTGATCACCAGAGACCTCCAAAACACAAATATGTTACACCTAACACAACACCCAAAGCACCCGATACACATAAAACACTAGCAGCTGTGTCTCAACAAATAAGCCCTTAAGGCAATGCACAACTATTCCAAATGTTTTAGTTATAGGTGACTCTAGAGTGAGATACACAAACATCCCACTCACCAGGTTGAACAAGGCGAAGTTTATGGCCACCTGCCTGTTTGGTGCAAGGATTCACCAGATCACACATGCACTCAAGTCTCTCAACAACATGTACCGTTATGACTTCATCACAGTTCATGTTGGTGTGAACGACTTGAGATGTTCCACTCTGGACTATATGAAGAGAGACATGATTGAGCTCTCTGAATATGTGTCCCAGGTGGGTATGTCCTTACCTTTGAGCAGCATTGTACCCTTGCCTAGGATGATACTACAATATAAAAAGAAAATGATCAACTTCAATAATTGTCTTAGCTTCTGGTGTCATTTTAAGGGGATCCAGTTCCTGTCAGTGTGGTGGATAGACCACGCTGCTTTGCCAGAGATGGTCTTCACCTGACACCTCTAGGCTTTGGGTTGCTGGCTAAAGCACTTGCCTTCCCATAATGCCTTTTTTAAGCAAAGTCACAACAACAAAACTCCTGACATGAAAATATCAAACACAAAGAAACTAAAGGTCACGCTGCTAACTGCTAGGAGTTGAAATCAGAAACTGGACTGTCTGGAAGCACTCCTCTCCCTGGAATATGCTGACATCTGTGCAGTCACAGAAACTTGGCTCAAGGCCACAGAAAGTACCCCATCCTTGTAAGGCTACAATGCCTTCCACTCTTTCAGACCACAAATTGAAGGTGTGAGAACCAAAGGAGGTGGAGTATCTATCTTCATTAAAGACAGTTACACCTCTAGACTGGTTAGACAAGAAAACTCTATGGAGCTACTCCAAGTCCAAATTACCATGGGTAAGAACCCCTTTCAGGTGATCGTCAGTTACGGGTCCCCTTTCATGTACCAAGATGCCCACACAGCTTATTTATACCTGTCTGGTGCAATTAAGGTACAACCTAACACCCTAGTCATAGCTGACTTTAACTATCCTTCCATTAATTGGGAAATGTATATAAGTCCAAGCTCACTCACACAGAAGTTCCTGGACTTTGTTAACTCAAATGCCCTGGAAAAAATAATACACCACCCCACAAGGGGCACCAATATTCTAAACCTGGTTCTCACCAATATGAGTGACCGAAGCAATACCTCAAGTTTAGTACTGGTTAAATCTGACCATAAATCAGTCATTTTTGAAGTAGCAATAGCACCAGAACTCCCCAAAGGAGACGTTAAGATAAAAAACTTCACCAAAACTGACTATACCCTCCTAAGGGAAGGTATAATCGACTTCCAAGCTCCAGTTTCCACAAGTGACATTGACGGCTATACTAAGGTATACACTTGGGTGGGAGAGTGGTGTAATGGTTAAGATGTTTACCTTAGAAACACAAGGTGCAGGGTTTGATTCTCACATGGGGTAATTGGCTAGGCTTAAAAGTGGTCCATGAGGGCAGCTACCCTAGTACTAATCTAATCTAATCTAATCTAATCTAATCTAATCTAATCTAATCTAATCTAATGCCTGTATATACATCTACACAAATATATAGACGCAGCCATGTCGGATAGGATTAAAGCAAGATCCTCAAGAAAAAAACAAACCTTCCTGGTGTACATCTAGCATTAATAAATTATACAATAAGTGAAAGAAGCTGCTGTATAAAAATACAAAAGCGAGACCCCAGAGCTGGAAGAGCACCCACCTCAGCCTAAACAAGTAAATAAGACAACTCATAAAATCTTCAAAGAGCAACTATGTGAAAAATTTAGCAACCATATCCAAGGATAACCAAAAGGCTTTCTTCAGCTACATCTGCAACCTAAAAGGTAGGATTCAGATGTGTGCTGAACTAATTGTGGATGGCATCACACACACTGATGCTGTGAAAATTGCAAATCTGCTTGCAGACAGGTTTGGTGAAAATTTCAACCCCCTCCCCATCACCCCAAACATACAATAAACCATGTCTTCATCATCTCTTCCTCCCTGCATCTCCAAAGAGCAAGTCATAAATGCTCTCTCCAAGGCTAAGAACACAGCATCCATGGGATCAGATGGCATTCTGAGCTGTGTTCTTAATGTTCTAAAACAAGAGCTAGTTACTTTATTAGGCACTCTGTTCAACCACAGCCTGAGTACTGGCTTTGTCCCCACTGAATAGAAAACAGCGACTTTTATCCCCCTCCACAGGGGCAGCTTGCCAACAGACCTGGGTAACTATAGACCCATAAGTTTAATCAGCCTTATCTGTAAGGCAATGGAACAAATTATCATGGACCTCATAAATAAGGATATTGGTGACCTCCAAACCTTGGATCCATCCCAGTTCGGTTTTGTCAAGGGCAGATCATGCCTGCTAAACCTGGTGGGCTTCTTTAAGAATATGACCAGAGCCATAGACAAGGGCAAAGCCATGCACACAGCCTATCTTGACTTGGCTAAGGCCTTTAACACTATCCCACATTCAGGCATCATCAACAAAATAACTCAGTTGAATATCAACACCTATGTTTGTCAAGTGAGTTGGAAAATGTCTCACAGACTGACAGCACTCAGTCAAAGTGGGGGACTTTACCTCTACTAGCATACCTGTCACCAGTGGGGTCCCAAAGTGTCAGTGCAGGGTCCCCTTTTTCTGGCACATACTTCTCAGAAGACCAGCCCAGAATGGAGGGGCTGTGCTAACCATGTTTGTGGATGACTGCAAATTAGGTGCTGTCATTCAATCTCCTAGCAATGTCAGCATGCTTCAAAAGGGGCTTACACAGACCAATGATTGGTGTCAAAGCCATGGTCTTAAATTAAATGCCAAAAAATGCATCATCATTCCCTTCAGCAAAAACAATGTCCCTGCTGATTATAAAATAAACAATAATACCCTGTGCACCAATTCAGCAGTGAGAGACCTGGGAACACAAGTTGACAGTGGCCTCAACTTTGACCACCATGTGTCTACTGTGGTGGGAAAGGCATTCTACATCACTCACATGATTAATAAAGGCATCACCTCAAGAGCAAAAGAGGTTATAACTCCCCTGTATTATTCAAATAACGAAGCAACTGGAGCCACCAAAGACCCACAAACTTCGACTTTATTAACAAAACTACATACACAAAAAAATGCTTAACTTGTTCACCACGTTTTTCATCAACAATGTAACTTTCTCAGCAAAACACACATCATTAAACATGTCCCCCTTATATATGAACTAATCCCACACAATTATCCAATCACTTTGAAACTTGTAATAGCTAGTTAATTCAACAATTAATCATAAAGGAAGCATTTAAAAAAAGACTTTCTTAAAAGATTTTTTACAGCAGTCTTACATAATAATACAATATAATTCGGCCTACTATAAAATACATAAATTACATGAAAACACTATCCTCCTATAAAATGCATAAATATAAAAGTAATATATGAGGAAGTCACATTGTTGACGAAAAACGCTGTGAACAAGTTAAGCATTTTTTGTGTATGTGGTTTTGTTAATAAAGTCAAAGTTTGTGGTCTTTGGTGGCTCCAGGTGCTTCGTTATTTGATTTTTGTGGAAGTTACTTTTGAGGCGCCTTTTCCTCCTATTTGTTCTGTTTCCCCTGTACTATTCCCTCATCAGGCCTATTACTGAATATAGTGTTCCCTTTGGTAGGTGCCATACCAAACACCTACAACAACATGGGAGACCTCAGAGATTTCTAACTAAGGAAATTCAGGGTCTCAAGCATGTCTTATATGGGCAGACTGAAGTCACTGTCACTGTACTCAGTAGACTATAGACTACTTAGAGACGACTTATGTATGGTTTACAGGGCTATCTCTGACCCAAATCTAATAGATATGCTGCACGTCCATAAGCCAAATGGGACTTGAGTCACCTGTTCCAGGGACTTCAGTCTAGTCTGCAACATAAACAGGCCCTGTTGGAGAGGCAGATGCATCTCTTAGTGGTTGCCACTCCTCTGGAAGTGGCTTCCAATCCATATCAAGCAGAGCACCTCCATGATCCTGTTTAATTTCAACCTGGACGTCTGAATGGGAAACCGTAAATTTCTGCTGTGGATTGCCCCAGCTTCTCTCCTGGGCCTAGGTAGTCCTTGCTAGAAAAACCTTGGGCATAGACGATATCCCTCATCTAGCATTATATTGGGATTTGATGGCTAGGCTTGTAAAGACCCGCGGGTCAATAGCCTTCTAAAATCCTGTGAACCTATGTTGGGTGAGATAGGGGAGAAAGGTTCTCCTGAGGGTACTCATGGCCGTATGGTGTGAAAGGCACATCCCAGATGAGTGGAGAATACGCATACTACTGCCAGTGTTCAAGAGCAAAGGGAACATTCACAACTGTGGGCAGTATAGAGGTAGCAAACTCCTATCACACTGCATAAAGAATGGGTGATTGATGAATATGCAGAGTAGTAGAGAGTAAGATAAGAGATGAGCAGTTCAGATTCAGATCAGGGTGCAGCATGATCAACCAGATGTTTGCAGTGAGACAGGTAGTTGAGAAGAAGCTAGAGATGAGGAAAGGGTCAAACTGTGCATTCCTACACTGTGAAGAAAGCATACGACAAGGTCCCAGTAAAATGATTTTAGCAGTCCAGTGATTCAAAGTCCCAAAACGAGTGGTAAAATTAGCGTACAAGCACCCAATGGCTCAAGAATAAACAGTAGTCAGGCTCACTGGGAGGTTCCCAGTGGGAAAGGGTGTACATCAGTGATCAGGTCTGAACCCACTACTGTTCATACTGGTAATGGCCTACATTAGCAAACATTTTAGAGGGGACAGATCACAGTAGCTATAGCATTATAGGCAGACTTTGAGCACGACCTTCAGCAAAGGATAGGGGAATGGAATGCAAAACTGAAGGCACATGGGATGAAACTTAGTACAAATAAGACAGTTATAATTGCAGCAAATGGAGGAAGTCAGAAGAAACATTGAATTGAGATAGAAGGGAAAACAGCGGAACAGGTTAACAGCTTCAAGTATCTGACAGGGGTGGTTGAAGAGAAGTGATATCTGAATGAGGAGGTCAAAGCTAGAATCAGAGGGGCTGTAGCCAACTGGCACAGAGTGTCAGGTATAGTGAATGACAGAAGAATTCCAAAGAGGCTAAAAAATAAGGTGAACAAAATTGTGTGTGGCCATTTCTATTGTATGGTAAAGAGACCTGGGCAGTAAAGGCAGGGCAGGTGAAGAAGCTAGAGGTGATGCAAATGAAGTGGCTGAGACTGGTAGTGCGATGCACACCATGAGGCAGATGAAGAAATGACATCAGAGCAAAAGCTGAAATAGCTCCAATTACAGTGAAAGTCAAAGAGAACAGATTACAGCAGCATTTCAATAAGGAGCTTGTCAGATTACTAATGTTATGTTGGTGCAATAAGGTATGACTTTGAGCATCACTGCCCTGAGCCAATGGACAGCAACACCTCAGGACTGCCCATATGTCTACCCTGGCTGCCACTTGTAACCCCGTTCTTTACAGGAATAACAAGTGTCACCTCCACCATCACGTCACTATTACTCCCCCCAAAGAGAAGTGGGCAGACAAAGCTTCATCATTCCTCCTTTCATCTCACATCAACTCTGATAGGAATCTCAGCAATTAAATGAACTGGGGTGACCTGGGTCATAGTCAGGCTTTATCCCTGTATGCCAACAGAGCTGCCTCAGTCCACTGATTTGGCATTCATCACAAAGATATGGTTAGATAAGAACAGTGTGCCAAATTTGGTTTCTGAAGTTCCAGTTTGCCCTCATTAAGGAAGTACTGGTAGTGAAATAGCTGTTTTATAGAAAACTTCTTTTGATCTGACCTGTATTAATACTGGTTACATGCAGACATTTGAATATGTCTTTGAAGGAGCTTCTTCTAAATAATTCCTTGTTTACTAGCTTCTAAGCAACCCAGAAGCTTAGAGATTTTCTACTTCAGTTTGTGTTCCAATCTGCTAGATGCTTGTATTACAGATGGTTAACCCTCTGACACAAAAAACATGGCCACTCCCTTGACCTTGCATTCCAGATTGGTCTTGAAAGAAGGGACTCCATAATAAGGCTCATCTCCTGATCTGATAAACATCAAATTCTCTTCAGGTTTGGTATATCACCTATTATATATTTTGGATCTAAGTGACCTTAGAAACATCACTTCAGATATTTTGAAACCATTAATTGATAATTAGATGAGAAAAGTAAATACTGAAGACACAAACTTATTTGGCGTATTTTATAATATAGAGGATTATGATTGGGTCTCCTGTCATGACCACACTGTTATGTGCTTGAAACATGGATGCCAAGAAATTCACCTTAAGAGTGAACCTTGAAAGGTGAATCATGGCATCCATGTTAGGAACACATAATAGTGGGTTATGATTAGATACCCAGTCATCATTTTTTTTTGTAATGCATAGATTTGTATTTGCTCCATATACTACCAGCTACAGAAGAAAAGAAAAAAAAGTGTAAAGTCTTTTGTTGACTTTCAAAGCTGTAGAGCCTCGTAGTGAGTGCTGTCAAACAGGCAGCAACACTTGCCTTACATTAGGGAAAGAGACAAAGTCAGGGGAAATATTAGCGGTATAGGTAACGGGTATCAACAAAGCGGTTTTAAATTTTGCCCCTCTTGTTTGCTGAGAGGTACTGGCAAGTCTTAACTTTCTAGCTTGAGATCCTATGGTGCTTAACAATTGTTACAATCAGGTCTTGCATTACAGAAGTGCTTAACTAGTTTGACTTTTTCCTGATATTGGAGTGTGATCATGGTGCTCCATGCACTCTACAAGGCTGTTGTGAGTACAATGGATACTGTTGGTCTTATGAGTTTACATCCTAGACCTATGACTCAGCAGAAGCCATTGTTCAATCATTTGTATTATGTCATGCATAGACTGGGAGGACAGTTAGAGCATCTTGAGAGAGTGATTAACCTTCCTGAAGATCATCTTAGTCTCTGATTTTATTATTCAGTATATCAGGCTGAAATATAATGAAAAGAAAGTTTCCTTTTTAACCACATCTCTAATGCCTCAAACCATCTATCTGTACTACCATGATTATTTAATGGCCTCTGCAGCCCAGATTATCTTTAGTGTCTTTTTACCTTTTCTAAATCCTAGTGTGTAGAAACGCCCCATTTTATACAAATAAAATTACTGAGATTTGTGTGCATTTTCAGTTAATGCAAACTTTATGCATTGTAATAAGTTTAGACATGAGTCTTCAACTTTTTGTTGACTTGTTTTTCAGTCTACCAGCTCTGATGAGATCATGGATGTGGTCACATCTCTATAGCCAATCACTGGTGGACTTGAGCATGGTCAGACAAAACTTACTGAATCCTATCATACTTCGCTAGGACCACTCATTATTCTCTAGGACCACTCATTATTCAGATTGCTCAACTCCTCCTGAAGAAGGTTGTGTTCCTTTCAGCCTTAATAGAAATTTTTGCAACTCCTAATTTCAGAAAGCCATCTCTGGACCTAAAACTCATGGAAGATTATCATTACACCTTGAACATTCCATTTATTACTAATGTTAGAAGGGAATTTACCTGTAGAACTTTTCATTTCTAACACCAATGATCTCTATCCCTATCAGCTAGGCTTTAGAATAAGGCAAGATATAAAAACTACATTTACTAGGGTTGTGAATAGCCTTATTATGACCAAAAATCAAAGGTTGTATTATATCCTGTTCCTTCTTGAGCTACTGTCTGTATTTCACACAGTGGGTATGGGATCATGATGGAACATCTTGGGCTCTTCTGTGACTTCTTTAGGAATCTGCTTAACTAGTTTAGATGATAGCTTTCCAGAGAATCACAAAGCATGATCTCTGAAATATGTCCCTCTACCATCCACTCAGTGGAGTATCTCATTGACTGATCTTTGTAGCTTTGATATTTGTGATATACATGTTACCAGTCATATAAGGCTTTTAAGAGTGAGAGCAGTTGCTTATCAACCTTCTACTGATGACACTCAGCTCCAGTCCTCCTTTGCACATGATAATGAGCCAGACATTTCCAGAACCACAGACTGTCTGACATCTATTTCTCTATAAATGTTAGAAAACTGACTTAAGCTTAACCATAGCAAAAATAAATAAACAAACAAGAAGCTGCTTATACATACCACAGTGTTATCTCTTTTACTTTCCTCAGTGTTTACATAATATAATTTATGCTGTGAATAAACTGAAATTTGCCACTGAGATGCAAGATCTGAATGTGATCATAGACAGTTAAGGAACAATAAAGAAATACTGTCAAAGAACTTAAACTATTATTTATAAATATTTCTCTTACATTAAACATAATGCAGTTCTCAGTTTTTGCCACTGTGACTCAGGCTTTGATACTGTCACAACTTGACTACTGCAATGTCATTTATGTTAGATTTTCAGAGCCTGCTGTGGCTTACTTTCAGAGGATGCTTGCAGACTTCCATAAGGCAATGTCTGATCTGGTCCTATGAGAAAGTCTTATGTGATTTTTTTACTAACTATAGGAGATTTAAATTATTCAAAAAAATAGGTGAGGAAATTGAAAAGTTTCAAGAAGTATCACTGCTGAAAATAATAAAACTGACACTTTCATGTTAAATTAATTACTAGATGGTAACATCTCTGAAACACCTCTCCTCATCTTGGCTGTGCACATGTGCTAATACCACATCTCACATAACTTAACTGCAACCATCACAACTATTCTCACCCCCACTCTACTACTCTGGCATCCTCATTTCACATCCACCTGCCTTTTTACTTACTCTGCCTCTCCATCCTGTCCACTTCCCTCTTCGACTAACCCTCATTGTCCTACCATTGACCCCTCCTGTCTACTTCCTTCTCTTCCTAACCCTTATAGACCTATCATTGAACCAGGTGAGACATTCAGGTACTCTCTCAGCCTACCTTAATATCATACCACCACTTATATCTGCAGCAATATCCACTGACTTTGCTGATTCATGCAACAGGACTCATATAGCCTATCGCTCACCTATTACACCTCCTAAATGTGTGAAAATTTTAAGTAGCTAGTCTCTAATTAATTCCTATATTTGTTTTGCACCCACTGCATGAAGTGTCCTATATAAATTTTGCTAGCTGAAAACTACTCATGTATATATACTGTATTGCTTGTATAATATCTTTGAATTGAGAATGATTACTTATTTACTCTTTTTTCACCAACTGTATATGCTGCCAATAATATGTACTAAATGTCTTTATTAATGTAAATTCTGTATTGTATGTGAAATGTCTTGTATGTGGAGCTTTTCTCCCTGGGACTCCCCTGAAAATGGACACTTCTGACCCAGCTGGACCATCCCGCTAAACAAATGCAACTAAATAAATAAATTAATAAATAAATATAATTGGGAAGGAAAATAACTAAACTATTTAGGAATAAAAATCTGTCAAAATGTGAGTAAGACTGTTAATAATAATTTTGAAAAAAATAATTGAAAAAATGTTGCTTCTTCTTAAAAATGGAATGACTTTTTTGTACTTTTGAAGACAGGTTATACTAATATATATATATATATATATATATATATATATATATATATATATAAAAGTGGAAAACAACACAGGAACAAGGTAGATAGCTGAAATGAAATGAAGACCACTGCTCGTCGATTACGATAAAAACAGCCACAATTTATTCCAAATCAATTCACGCACTAGGTGAGGTTAAGCGCTTTCAACTGAATACCAGTCTTCTTCAGAACACTGCTGTACTGACCACAGTATGTATTTAAACACCATTACTAATTACATAATTAATTAATTGATAAACAAAATCCCGCCAAAAACATGTATATAAAAAAATTAAGAAAACAGCAAATAGATAAATATAAACAACTTATTCTAAATAATGTAATTGTAATATAACTCATCTACTGAATTTTATTTTAAAAGCATTAAATCATAAAAATGTGTTTCCAGATGAATATGCTGACATAAAAAACATCAACAACCTACTTATGTGTACCTAAATATGTAATAAATCAGAAGCCCTACCTGACACACTCTAACAAGATGTGTGAATTTGTAAATACACTCTTCTTGTTTGGGACACTTATAAATGTTTAAACTTGCACTAAAAAAGGTTTAATACTTATAAATTCATTTAACCCAGGTGGTCTTGTTGAATCTGTTACAATTTGCCACTTGCTCTCTAACTGGGCTAATTTTATTTTCCAATTGCCTCCAAAGGGTACGTCCATGACTTGATCTATTATAGAAAAAACAAAATTATGGTCGTAACCCTTTTCTGCAATATGCCTATATAATGCATTGTGGAAACACATTTTTATGATTTAATGCTTTTAAAATAAAATTCAGTAGATGAGTTATATTACAATTACATTATTTAGAATAAGTTGTTTATATTTATCTATTTGCTGTTTTCTTAATTTTTTTATATACATGTTTTTGGCGGGATTTTGTTTATCAATTAATTAATTATGTAATTAGTAATGGTGTTTATATACATACTGTGGTCAGTACAGCAGTGTTCTGAAGAAGACTGGTATTCAGTTGAAAGCGCTTAACCTCACCTAGTGCGTGAATTGATTTGGAATAAATTGTGGCTGTTTTTATCGTAATCGACGAGCAGTGGTCTTCATTTCATTTCAGCTATCTACCTTGTTCCTGTGTTGTTTTCCACTTTTGTGTTATTGAGTACGGTTTCGGATGGCTGAATCTATGGAGTCCCCAACTGCTTCATTGTCGCAGAATGAAATACGAGTATTAAGAACTGAATTGACTGCATTACAAGGTGAAGTACACAATCTACTTGCGATAGTTTCTGAACTGGTAACCAATCTCAAAAGCAAAGACAATAACTCATGTGCCTCTTCCGACATTGTCACTGCACATTTTGTGCCGGTTCTGTCTGAGGAGGAGGCTGACGCCAATGGCGTGTGTTCTGTATCGAATGCGCAGGCGCGCAGTCCGACATCCAAACCGCATGGATGCGGTATTGTTTGCACTCCAGACGTGGGTTTCCCTAAAGTATTAAGAGACACAGAAAGTATTCTTGATCAGCACCGCTCGTTTCGTAATAACAACAACGTTATTGAACAAGGCAGGATAGCGAGTACAACAGGTTTGGACTTGATCAGCAACGATGACGACCATCTATTACAGGAGCAGCATGAGGCCTTTACGGAGCAGGACTGCACCTTTGATTTTAGCCTTTGCAAATTACGAACTGACAAGCAATGCAAGGGCGCTCGTCCTAAGGACAATATTGGTATAAGGAAATATACGAGCAGCAGAAACAAGAACTTACTGGTGAAAAAAGGTACTGTTTTAGAAAATCACGGGCAAAGTATTTCTAGCCCAGTTAAGAAACAATATTTTGTCAAATCTGCTGATTATGTTCAACATGATAATGGTAAGGGTTGTAACAAAAACGGCTCGTTTAATAATATGTTTGAACATTTTCTGAGCGACAGTCACGATTTTTTTAATACTGACATAGATAATATCATGGAAAGTGATTCGAACATAGAAGTATTGTATACCTCATTAAAAGAACTTATTTTTGATTTTGGCAAAAAACTAGTAGCTTATAAGAATACTAAAATTGATGTGCATTTTTTATCTAATTGTTTAAAGCGTAAAGTTGTACCTAAGGGGTTAAGGTTCTTTAAACTACCTTTGGGCATTAAGTATACTACTGATGTAATGAATGACTTCAATGAATTGTTTGATGGATTTGGGTTTGCTTACATCAAGTTATTAATTAAGTATCAGGATGGGAAATTAATTAATTTAGCTGATGAACTTGAAAATATGAATTACACGATTACACAGCATCAGGATTACAATTTATGGAAGGAGTTATATAACAAACAGTATACTTATGCTGAGAATAATGTGCATAGCATAGTGGAGCGGAAAAATAAGAAAATGACACGCGATATTGAAGCATATAATAATGAAAGGGCTTATGTTTGGCCAAGTTACAAGGTCATAGAGGCACATAATCATCCATCCAAGAGAAAATACTCATATAAGGACGAAAATTTTCAGGGTGGAAGATTCCATCCAGCACGGAATGTACAAAAACAATGGTACAGGAAGTGAACACCGTTCATATATGTAGTGATTCTTTCCATTATAGTACTGATAAAAATAAGACAGAGAGAGATACAGATAAAGAATTTATAGATGCTACAAGCAAAGAAGTGGATAAGGAGATTATTCAGGTTCAAAGACCAGATATTACAGACAATACTGATTATAATAAGACTGAAAGAGATACACGCAATGAATTTATAGATGGCATAGGCCAAATTGTGGACAAGGCGACAATCAAGGACCAAAGACCTGAGATTATAGTATTTGAAGGTTTTAAAGTGTTTAACTACACTGATATTAAGATTGACAATTCTTGGGCTGGGCTATTAAGCAAAGGCATGAAGTTTATTCCGATGACAGGATGGGATTTAGTTGACCACATCAAAGAGGTCAAAATGTATTGTAGGAAGTTGAATTTAGCAGCACAATTTGATAAAATGAATGAGAGTGACAAAAGCAAATACAATGCTAATATGGTCACCAACGCTAAAGGAAAAAAGATAGCCAGCACTGATCTTTGTGTCAAAAGTACTTATATACCCATCCCTAATCCACATATTAATAATTTTGAAAGACTGGTATGTAATGACATCTATTGGACTTACAACAAAATGAAAACACATAGACATGATATGGATGACAATTTAACTTCCATAGAAAGAAACAGCCTGCACGATATTTTGAACAACAAAGATATCAGGGTGATGAAACCCGATAAGGGAGGTGGAGCAATGATTTGCTATTCCAATGAATATCAACAGGAACTGTATGAGATCTTGCATAATACAAGTAACTATGAGAACATTTCATTAAATCAAATAAACATAGCACACAAACGCATTGACCTCATACTAGAAGAATACCTGATTGATAATAGAATCTCCAATGAAGTATATTCTTTTTTGAAAACAGATCATCCAGTGCTTGCTAAATTGGTTGGTATACCCAAGATACACAAATCCATTGAGCATCCACCATTCCGACCGATTGTTTCAGGGTCCAGGTCCAAAACATTTAACATCGGTAAATTAAACGACGGATGGCTTAAGAAAATATATGATAACATTCCACATATCATGAAGGATTCGTGGAGATTTTTGGGTGAACTAACCAAAGATATATGGATTCCCAATCTTACATTTCTGACAGTCGATGTCATTGATCTGTTTCCCAGTATACCTAAGGAAGAGGGCTTGGAATGCTTCGAGAGAAGTCTGAGGAAGTATACTGACTTCTCTTGGGACAAAGTATGTCTGATCTGTGACATGATGTCACTAGTGTTGGAACATAATTATATTTCGAGTCAAGGAGAGTTTTTTAAGCAAATCAGTGGAGTGGCTATGGGCGCAGCGTGTGCGCCCATTTTCGCCAATCTAGTAATGGCGGACTGGGAAGCAGATCATATATTTAAAAGTGAATATTTTCAGGACATCGTCTTATACGTTAGATATTTGGACGACATCTTCATCTTATGGAAAGCTTTAGAGGAAAGACTACATCTCTTCATGCAGTACATTAACAACACAGTAGATTTCTTGAAATTTACTTATAATTACAGCAAAAAAGAGATTGCATATTTAGACGTATTATTGAGCCGGGATTCCAACGGCTTCAATTCTAGAATTTATAGGAAACCCACTTTTTCGAATGATTATGTTCACTTCAGCAGCAACCACCCCCCCGTACGTTTTCAAAAATGTCATCAAGGGACAATGTATAAGGGCAGCACGTATGTCATCCAACAAACTCATATTGGATGATGAACTCAACACTATTAAGCGTTTGTTCATTAGTAGAGCATATCCAGACAAAATGGTTAAGGATGTGACTAAATACGTGGCTGAAGAATGGGGGAATAAATATCAACCATTATTGGGATGTTACCGAATGGAGCACCAGACTCAACAGGATAGCAATTCTTCTGGTAGGGTGTGTATTTTGACCTACACACCCAACATTTATATAATCAAAGAAATCTTGGAAAGATACTGGACCACTTTAACCAGTATGGAAATGGAAGAAACAATACGAACTCATCCTAGATGTGTCTTCAAGACAGCACCCAATATGAAGTTATTATTGGGGAGAGTAGATAACAGGAAACCAGTTTTCAACAAATTTAAAGGAACATCTAGATGTGGAAGATGCCAGCAATGTAAAAATATTAATTTAGCAGAGGTCATAAAATTAGATGATATTTGTCATACCAAAATCAGATGTAGAACAGGAAATTGTCAGACTAAACAGGTAGTTTATATCGCAATATGCAAAAAATGTAATGCACATTATATAGGGAAGACCGAAAGGCAATTGAAAAAACGTATTTACGAGCATTTGTATAGGATAGGCAAACGTGACACTAAAAATGCATTATATAGGCATATTGTAGAAAAGGGTTACGACCATAATTTTGTTTTTTCTATAATAGATCAAGTCATGGACGTACCCTTTGGAGGCAATTGGAAAATAAAATTAGCCCAGTTAGAGAGCAAGTGGCAAATTTTAACAGATTCAACAAGACCACCTGGTTTAAATGAATTTATAAGTATTAAACCTTTTTTAGTGCAAGTTTAAACATTTATAAGTGTCCCAAATAAGAAGAGTGTATTTACAAATTCACACATCTTGTTAGAAGTGTGTCAGGTAGGGCTTCTGATTTATTACATATTTAGGTACACATAAGTAGGTTGTTGATGTTTTTTATGTCAGCATATTCATGTGGAAACACATGTTTATGATTTAATGCTTTTAAAATAAAATTCAGTAGATGAGTTATATTACAATTACATTATTTAGAATAAGTTGTTTATATTTATCTATTTGCTGTTTTCTTAATTTTTTTATATACATGTTTTTGGCGGGATTTTGTTTATCAATTAATTAATTATGTAATTAGTAATGGTGTTTAAATACATACTGTGGTCAGTACAGCAGTGTTCTGAAGAAGACTGGTATTCAGTTGAAAGCGCTTAACCTCACCTAGTGCGTGAATTGATTTGGAATAAATTGTGGCTGTTTTTATCGTAATCGACGAGCAGTGGTCTTCATTTCATTTCAGCTATCTACCTTGTTCCTATATATATATATATATATATATATATATATATATATATATATATATATATATATATAGATCCCCTACACAGCGCCAACATTCCAGAATGCCGACAACCATATGGCTGACACCATATGATCGACATTCAGAATGCCGACATTGTGAGAAGTCCACAGAAAAGGTAAATAAAATTTCCTTTCAACTGCTAGCAGGGGGGCAGAGCCCCCCCTGCACCCCCCGTAACTTTAATATACCAACTCCGAGATTGCACTACAGTGCAGGAATGGAAGTTTTTTCCCTTCTGTACTATAGTGAGATGCCGGTTTTGCATTGTCAGCATTCTGAATGTCGATCATATGGTGTCGGCCATATGGTTGTTAGCATTCTGGAATGTCGGCGTTGTGTAGGGGGCCTATATATATATTGCATTTCATAGCTTTAATACCTGACAAACTTTTAAAGAAAATGAAAAAATTATTTGTATGGTATCTTAAAAAGCCGAGAATTGCTTATAGAAATCATATAAGATTATGGCAGTATGGTGGTATTATCTTTCCAATATGTAGAACCTTATTCTATTGTTGCAAATTTTACCCCTATTATACTCTGGATAGACTAAACTTTCACTAGTTAATGGAAAACCATTCAGGAACAGATTATTCTAAATTCTTGCAAGTTTATCAAATATGATAAATTAAAAATATGCATCAATCCTTTTGTCTGGTTAATAAAACTTACCTTAGAAGGAAATTCATTTTGGTGTTTAGAATCTGCATATATTTTTTAAAACTCCATTAATATCAAAATCGAAAATTTTGTGCTTTCCCATTGCATGCAACTCCAGATTTAATGAAACTCAGAACAATCTTAAAATTAATTTACTAAAACAGAATGAATTACAATTATTGTCTGATTGCTTTGAAAACAGAAATGCTAAGTCACCAGAATATTTAATGAAAAATTATAAGCTAAATTAATGTGTTAACCAGTTAATATTATCCATCAGTAATTAATTAAATGAATTTGTAGATAATATGAGTGAAGTGGAACAAATTCCCTCATAATATCAATATATGAGTGCTATCATCAAAGGTAAATTGGCCTACAAAGGAACTTGTCCAAGTTATATAAGTTAATTATAAATAATGATAATCATTTTGATACAAAATTCTGGAACTGTTTAGATAGTAGTGGATTAAGTGACTCAATAGATGGTATGAATAAGATGTTCCCCAGAATGCAATAAAGTCATTTTTCCATGCAAGAACAGTGTAGCTGCTCTTGCATGGAAAAAGACATCTGAGCGATTCAGTAAATCACTGAATTAGCTTGCACAAGCCTCTCTACACTGTTCTTGCATGGAAAACCATGCAGCATGCTAATTGCCTCATTTTCTGGTAGAAACCATGAAAATGAGGTGAATTAGCAATTCAGCAAGCTGCCAGGTCTCCGTGCAAGAACAGTGTCAGTGCAGAAATGTATTCGGTTAATAACCATGTACATTTCTGCAGATAAAACGGAGGCATGACAGCTCGTAGAAAAACATGTATTATGTTCATTAGGCATGCCTATGGCCAAATATAAGGCCATTTGCATGAAAAACTGTTTAATTTTTATAAAAATAATTTTTTTGGCCGATCTTGGCCATTTAAGCATAGCGCAGCAACCTGCAAACAGGCTTGTGCTGAAAATAAAAAAACAAAATGAGAAAACCCAATCCTAAGGGAAATCTGCATTTTGCCATTATAGTGTATGGCATGCAGAATGAAAACAATACCAGGGAAGAGTGGTTGTCAAGGGAAAGGGTCCATTTTACTGCAGTAACTATGGACTAAGATGGTGGGGTATGGAAATGAGGGGCAATTTACTGAATCACAAAATATTCTGTCCAAAACCTGCACCTAACCATGTAGGTGCTCTAAGATGATCATCTAGGCAGGAGGAACAACTAACATGAAAAGGGTGTATGTCATGCTTGTTGTAAGCACATTGGAGCTCCGTGGCTGTGTTTGTGCTTAGGTAAGCACAGCTAAGCAAGGAGGTGTGTCTGAGGCTGTATATCTCTGTTTACATTGCCTAAACGGGTGTGTGCAGTGCGCACCAGGTCCTAAACCAAAAAAAAAAAAAAAACATGAAATGGCAGCGCTTTCTACATGTAAACAGGGGGGGGTGTCCGAGGCTGTATAGCCATGTTTTTCTTGCCTGAACGGGTGTGTGCAGAGCATACCAGGACGTAAACAAAAAAGAAAGAAAAAAAAAGGAATTGGCAAGTGGAACAAGAAAAAATAAAAGGGAAATAGCAGAATACAGCCAGTTAAATATAAGTAATATAGCTGGCAGGTGAAATGTATTATAGTCAGCCAATTACACAGCCAGCAGCTCTAGCACGCCACTATAAACTATGCAAACACCTTTCAGTCTGTTTTTTCCCGCAAACTCTACACCACTGGTGTACACAGATGGGATTTTAAACTGACAAAACTAACTAAAAATGTTAGAGGCTGCTGCTGCTTTACTCCATCAATATGTGCTAGAGGTTGAGGGTGGTGAAGAGGATAATGCTGACAACCACCCCAGGCTTATGAGGAGGAGGAGAAGAGTGTTCAGGCCCAGGGAACCTACCAGGGGCTACGTGATCTGGAGATAATACAGCATTACAGGGTGGACAGGGACCTACTTCAGCAAATCATTGAGCTGTGCCAGACTCACCTCACACCCAGAGCCAACAGAGGGTAACCCATCCCTGTGGATACCAAGATATGTGTAGCCTTAAGAATATTAGCTGCAGGTACCTTCCAAAGGCCTACTGGGGATATCATGAGGGTCTCACAGGCATCCACAGCTAGGATACTCCACCAGTTCCTGGATGCCATGTGACCAGATGCTGCTGAGCACATTCAGTTCCCCACCACCTGTGAGGAGAGGGCTAGCAATATGTGCCTCTTCCACCATGTAGCAGACTACCCAGAGGTACTTGGTGCCATAGACTGCATGCATATTGGTAAAGAGGCAATGCATAGAACATACACTAACACTGTAGGGACCCAGGGACTGATATCTCTCTCTCTGACTCATACAAACACTAAAATGGATGTCAAACATCATACTACCCATACTTTACCATGTATAGGCAGTGTACTGCATGCATCCAATATAGTCAGCCCTCAAGCATTGCCCTCACAACTGCCTCAGGCACAAGGTAAGTCAGTTTCATTACAATAAATGAATGGAGTAGAATGTTCTGATAGCATATCTATGGTATTGATGCAAGCATGCAAGGGAATGGAGTGGCTGCATGGGATAGCAGCAGACAGCTGACAGCTGTATGGGACAGCGGGGATTGTATGCACAGTACTGCCTTCCCCACACTATGCAGTACCACTGTAGTTAACAAAAAGTCCACTGCAGTACATGTGGAGAGTCAAATAACTGGGGGATAACAGGTCACATGCATGGCTGTCAAAGTGGGGGACCCACACTCACCCCCAGCCTCACCCAGCAGATCAGCTGTTGAAAGTCAGACAGAACTGTGTGGCAAAGGGCCTCAAATGCCGAATGCCATGAAATGTCCATCTACGGACTTTTACACAGTGATATCGCAGCAGGTCTGCTAGTGGCAGTATCGCTCTGAAAGTTAAGGAGCCCTCAGATTAAACATGTGAATGCAACAACAATCTGACCTCTGGTCTATACTGTTATCCCATATTCTCAAAGATAGGGCACACCACTATGCTAAATGGGACCAAACTGTTAAGCATATAGTAGCACAGTCTGTGCAAATGTATATTGTGGGTAAGTGTGCCCCCCACAGTCTCATAGAAATGCAGTAACATGGCCCTAGCTGTAAGCAGTATCCAGCTATCACCCAGAGTAATGGCTGAATACAAACTGAAACAAGTGTCAGTAATGCTCAGTCCAATTACTGGTGCCATCCCAGGGGTGTCCTCTGCCTTGTAGCCTGGGAACATATGCTCATCAGAATGCACTGCCTTGCTACAGATGGCGTAAATCTGCCACACCTGGCCTACAGCCCACTGGTAAAGGCCCATGGCTCACACAAAGTGCCCTTTTAGGGCATGTCATGGAGTCCATAACACCAATATAACATAGTCAAGAAAATGCAGAGAGAAGCCATGCTGCTAAATGCAAAGAGCATACCTACCAAACTCAGAAAGACCCAGATATCTGGATAAAACCACAAATAATGGGGTGATAAAGGTACAAATAGAAGGGCACATGTGAAACTCAGCTGTAATAATGTATAAAGTCGATCGAGTGGAAAACTGTTGTATTACCATAGAATGTCTGAAGGGTATGAAGTCTGAAACTGCATATTTACTGTCACTAATATCTGACCTCAACCCTGACCAAGTAGCAAAACATTAGCTTGAAAACCACACCTGTATGGGTAACTTACCAGATACATGAGTCATGAATCTGCACATTCTGTGAAACCCTTTGCAGTCGAGAGGTATGGCTAGGAGTTTAAACAGGGGAATGCACACACTGCAGGGAGTCCTAACCCTGAAAGATGGTGACCTGTCTACACCCACAGAAACCTGGCCCACAGCCATGGGGAACAACAGAAGCCTTCCCTGATCACTCATCCCATACAATGACATGACTCAAAAATGTGGGCAGACAAGCAAAATGATGTGGGGGTATACATATATCTGAGGCAGACACACACCTCCAGTCTGGTCAAACAGTGTGAGACACACAGGATCCCCAAGTGTGGTCAACCCTTGACATGACCACTATGCAAACAGTTAGTAGCTGCAGACCAACATATCTGACCCAGCCCCCCCCCAAACACATATCTTACCCCCGACAAATCTATCTGGAGTCCAACCTGTCACCCTGATCCAGCCTGACGTGTATTACCCACCCATATGCTGGTAACCAAACCATGCCATAACAGAAATTCACACAGATTCCTACATCCTAGTATACCATCAAGGTGCTTGACCATTTCCACAGTATCAGCAGTCAATTGTCTGTAGCCACACATCTCAACAGGTTGGATTGTGCAAGAATGCCTAGCAATTGGCCCATAATATCTGCTTGTGCATCAACCAGGCTGTATTCCTCTGGTAAATCACTGTGATGATCTGAGGAGGTATGTCTGGAGGTACTGCAACAAAAAATTACAGTGTCAAACATCAAAAATGGCAGACAAAATCTCTGCCCAAACAAACCCTGTAACCCCAGCACCTCAACAGATATAGTCACAATCACCTCCTATGTATGGCCTAAAGTCCCCTTATTTAAATAGGCTGTCTCCACATATCATGCACTAACAAGTGGAGATGCATGGCTGTAGCACATACATTCATGGAATGGAGTACAACAATGTCTGGAATGGAGTCCCACATGTACTATAGAAGGTAACACTGGCATGGTCATACACTTAGAGAAGTGTCTGTAAGTGTCTGTAAGATGTGGGAAATAACATGCCTTCTCAATCCAGTACATGCCCATTGCCCTACTTTAGCAGTCTTGCAGATGTCAGTCACCTTTGAAGTATGTTTTGGCAGCCCTGACCTGTATAAGCTCTGTGGTGCATGTGATAACTGCGTAACACTCTAGTATAAATAACTAGTTAAGTAGGAGTACTAATTTCAGTCCTGGTAAATGTAAAACTGTGTGTGTGTGTGTGTGTGTGTGTGTGTGTGTGTGTGTGTGTGTGTGTGTGTGTCTGTGTTTGTAACTTAAAGATTGTGGGCCATTTACACCCAGTACACTGCTCAGTGCCCTACTTTAGCAGTCCTGCAGATGTTATTCACCTTAGAAGTACCTTTCGGCGCAGTCCTGACCCTTATAAGCTCTGTGGCGCATGTGATAACTGTGTAACACTCTAGTATAAATAACTAGTTAGGTAGGAGCTTTAATCTCAGTCCTGATAAATGTAACCGTGTGTGTAGATGTCTATATATATACATATACATATATATATATATATATATATATATATATATATATATATATATATATATGTGTGTGTGTGTGTGTGTGTGGTTTACTATTAAAATGTTGCCGTGCACTTGCACGGCTATGAAGTATACGAACAACAGATGTTTGAATACTTCATATGTGGGCAGGTTACATTAGCGAACATCATAATTGTGAATGGACTGTGCATTCGCAATTATAACGTTCACTCATGTAAAGGGATCATAGTACAGTGCAGTTAGGGAAATACATCCCTCTCCTCACTGTAGTGCAATCTCGGAGTTGGAATATTAAGTTAGGGGGGTGTGGGGGTGTTAGGTGTAGGGATTAGGGAGTTACGGTAAGGGTGGCATTGTTGTTAATGCAGTAAAATGTCATTGTCGACATTTTTGGCATTAACAGCTGTTTTTCGACAAAAAGGCCTTTTGGTTAGTTGCGGTTTTGGTGCAACACTTCACTCTTCCATACCAGGTTTTTTTTGTAACTTTCGTAAAGATTTTGGTCCCATTTACACCCAATACAATTCACAGTGCCCTACTTTAGCAGTCCTGCAGATATCATTCACCATAAAAGTACCTTTTGGCAAGCCTGAGCCACGTAAGCTCAGTGGTGCATGTGGTAACTGCATAACCTAAAATTACACAACCCTAGTTAGACAGTGGTTCTAACCTCATTTCTGGCAAATGTAAAAGTGTGTGTGTAGGGTAAAGTACTTTATGAAATTTCTCACCCACTACATCCCTCATTGCCATAATTTACAAGGGCTGGTGATGTCCAACAACTTAGAAGTACCTTGGGACAACATCCAACCTATAATCTCTGTGGTGTGCTCAGTAAATGTGTAACACTGTAGTAGCAATACATAAATTGGTAGGGGTTCTAATCTCTGTACTGGCAAGTGTGTGTGTTTGGGTGTATAGGTGTATATATATATATATATATATATATATATATATATATATATATATATATATATATATATATAATATATATATATATATATATATATATATATATATATATATATATGTATATGTGTATGTTTGTATCTTAAATATTTTGGGCCCATCTACTCCCAGTACACATCATAGTGCCCTACTTTAGCAGTCCTGCAGGTATTATTCACCTTAGAAGTACCTTTCTACACCACTGAGCCATGTAAGCTCAGTGGTGTTTATGGTAACTGCAGAACATAAAAGTACAAAACCCTAGATAGATAGAGGTTCTAACCTCAGTTCTGGCAAATGTAAAGGTGTGTGTATGTAGAACAAAGTATTTTATGAAATTTCTCACCCACTACATCACTCATTGCTATAATTTACAAGGGCTGGTGATGTTCCACACCTTAGAAGTACCTTGGGACAACATCCACCCTATAAGCTCTGTGGTGCTTGTGGTAAATGCATAACACTGTAGTAGCAATACATAGATAGGTAGTTGTTCTAATCTCAGTACTGGCAATTGTGTTTGCATCTGTAAATGTCTACATATATGGGTTTGTAGTTTAAAGAGTTAGGGTCCATCTACACCCAGTACACTTCATAGTGCCCTACTTTAGCAGTCCTGCAGATATCATTCACTTTAGAAGCACCTTTCGACAACCCTGAGCCATGTAAGCTCAGTGGTGCATGTGGTAACTGCGTAACATAAAAGTACAAAACCATCGTTAGATAGAGGTTCTAACCTCAGTTCTAGTAAAAGTGCGTGTGTTTAGGGTTAAGCATTTTATGACATCTCTCACCCCACTACATTACTCATTGCCATAATTTACAAGGGCTGGTGATGTTCTACACCTAAGAAGTACCTTGGGATAACAGCCACCCTATAAGCTCTGCACCATGTGCGGTAAATGTGTAACACTGTAGTACCAATACATAGATAGGGGTCCTAATCTCAGTATTGGCAAGTGTGTGTGTGAGACAACAGTATCCTGCATGGGTGTTGGTATGATTGTGTAATAGGATCCATTGGGGGTAGGTTTGCTAAATTATTATATTGATGAACTAGTATATGTCCCAACATCCACATTACAAGACCAGCAGTTGTCAACCACTGCAGAGGTAGGTGTAGACAATCTACAGCCCTAAAAGTGCTGTGCCATGTGCAATGACTATGTGACAGTATGGAATAGGTAACAAGATAGGCAGCCCTCAGAGACCACTCTCCATTCAGGAATCATACACAAACACACTCGGCTAGGCATAAACCCCTATATCACTAGCTGTCTTGCAAACCGCATCACAGATAGAAACCACGGTGTGAATTCAGTGGCCTTCATGTTAAACTGATGACCAGACATGAGTGGAGTCCCAAAGTGTGTGGACATGTGTCGACTCATGTTTGGGATCTACACCTCTGAGGTGCAGGCCAGCACAAAGGCACCCTGGATGACAATGTTTGCATACAACTGTAAAGTGGGTGCTATCATTACCTCCCATGTGATGTTGACATCATGCACAAAGGCCTCTCTGAGACCTATGACTGTTATCAGAACACTGGAAATTAACTCAATGCCAGGAGATGTGCCGTCATTACCTTTGGGAGCACCATGGCTCACATGAAGTAATATATTGCTGGCAGTCCACTGAATAGTGATGTTGCTATAACAGAATGAGGAACACAGGTTGACAATGAGCTGTCTGTTGACCACAACAGTGCCACTGACATCAGAAAGTTATTTGATTTGTTATATCTCCTGACTAAGTGTGTGTTATGCAGCAAGTAAAAGATCATGGTCACCCTGTACCCTCCCCTCACTAGGCCAATCAATGTGTACAGTGGCTCTTTACACCTACCATTGCCATTCTCACAAGGACACATGATGTTCTTCACCATACAGGTACCTTGTTACACTCCTCACACTAGTAGTTCCATGTTAACGGCCATAACACTGTGGTGCTACAACTTGATGGGGATCCTGTGTGTGTATTTGTGTGTGTGTGTGTGTGTGTGTGTGTGTGTGTGTGTGTGTGTGTGTGTGTGCGTGTGTGCGTGTGTGTGTGTGTGTGTGTGTGACTAGTAATCGCAGTGTGTTTGGTTGATGAATATCCCCTGGAGGTGTTGTTATTAGCAAACAGAGGTGTGTCCAACCCAATACACTTACCATTCTCCACTCTACAACAGATGATGTCAATCAACATATACCTATATACAACCCGCAGCCCTATAAACTGTGAGGCATATGCAATCACTGTTATACAGACCTGGGAAATCAAAGCAGATACAGCTGTACCTTGCCTATGACATGGTTGATGTGTTACCACACTGCCATACCCCTTGACCTTGCTGAATCTAGCTTTGTTTATATGCTTGTTGTTTGTTTGCTTGTTATTTCCCTGGAAGCTAATTCCACCTAATACGCAACTTCTCAGCACTTCTGTGGATCACTAGTGATATCTGCATTGCTTACTGTACTTATTTCCTTGTTTCACTTGAAAGAAAGTTACTGTTTGTCGTTTTTGCATTTAGTTACTTGTAACACATTGCACTCAAGTTACCTGGCAATTGCTCACTAAAGCAATTATATAAGTCAGCACTAAAAATTAAAAGCACTACACCCTCACTCCCCACTGGCCCTTGTTTTCAATTAAGGATTTCCCAATATTATTCTAGCATGTCCAAAGGTCAGTTGTCAATCCCCTCTCCGGTCCAGCTGGTGAATCTGGGAATCTTGAGGCAATGTTATAACTGCCTCATGTACACAGACAACCCTCTACTCCTCCCACATAACATAAATACTTGCGAGAGATGCAGCTATTTAGCCAAACTGGAGGCTGAGCTCTCTCAACTCAGGACTGGCAAGACCAGACAGGAGGAGAAGACAACTACACACACCACAAAACCAGCCTCACATAATGCTACCACTCCACTGAATCAAACACATAAACACACAAAGACATACTCGGAGGCTCTGAGTAAAAATTTACCTAAACAGCAGAGGCCTCCAAAGCAGACACCCAAACAACTGCTACCTCAAGACACCCCACAAGCAACACATAAACCACAAAAGCAGTGTGCAAAGCAGTCACAGCCCTTAAGGCCAAATACAACACCAAACATACTTGTCATAGGTGACTCCATAGTCAGACACACTGACGTCCCACTCACCAGGCTGAACAAGGAGAGGGTCACAGTAAGCTGCCTATCGGTGCTAGAATCCGCCACATAACACAAGCACTGGTCACTCCACGGCAAGTACAAATATGACACAGTCATTGTCCATGCTGGTGTGAACGACCTGAGACGCACTCCCTGGACTACATGAAAAGAGACATAGAGGAGCTCTCTGATTATGTAGCCCAGGCAGGTATGACCCTAACCCTGAGCAGTATCCTTCCTTCACCAAGAATGATGCCACAATATAGAGACAAGATGATCAGCTTTAACAATTGGCTTAATGTCTGGTGTCATTCAAAGGGGATCCAGTGTCTGTCTGCCTGGGATGACATGCTTGACAAGCCACGCTGCTTCGCAAGGGACGGCTTGCACCTGTCACCCTGGGATTCGGATATTGGCTAAGGCTCTTGCCACCCCCATAGTGCCTTTTTAGGCAAGGCTCAAATTCTAAACCTACCACCCTAGAAAACAAAATGGGAAGAAACTGAGGGTAATGCTGCTCAATGCCAGAAGTCTAAATCTCAAAATGCACGCACTGAGGCCCTTCTCAGTATGGAGAACATCAATGTCTGTGCTGTAACTGAAACCTGGTTCAAGGCTCCTGAGAGCACCCGCACTATTAGGTTTTACCTCATATCATGCTCCAGCCCCAAAACCCGGACCACACCACAAAAGGAGGGGTGTATCCATATTCATAAAGGATACCCACACCTCCAGGTTGGTGGCAACGCACAAGCTCGAAACCATCCAGGTGCAACTAACCATAGGCAAAACTGCTCTACAAATTGTAGCATGCTACAGGCCACCCTCTCAAACTCAGGAACCCCACACAGCCTTCCTGAAGACACTGGAGGGTATAAATGTATCTCCAAACACCATCATATTGGGTGACTTCAACTACCCGAATATAGACTGGGAACATTACTCAAGCCCTAACTTTCTAGCCCAACGGTTCCTGAAGTTCATAAATTAAATGCCATGGAACAGCTAGTCACTGTTCCCACGAGAGGAGAAAATATACTAGATCTCATTGTCACAAACATGGGGACAAAATGCTCCACACTGGAAGTATATCCCTCATTGGTGAGATCTGATCATAAACTAATCTCACTGGAAATCCACATCCCGCCTCACCCCAAACAAAAGACCATAGTGAAGAACTTCTCTAAAGCAAACTTCACACTACTCAAGACTGGTGTGGTATCCTTCAAGGCCCCTGAGCCAGAGGAAACCACAACCCAAGCTGCGAAGCCCTTACAAATGCCTTCTATGAACACCTCCAGGACTGCATGGATCAGGCAATCCCAAATAAAACCAAGACTCTTTCCACAAAGGGCAAACATCCAGTCTGGTGGACCCCAGCCATTAACAAACTTTACAATAAGAGGAGAAAGCTATTACATGATAGAACAAAATCCATAAAAGGGAAGTCACCCCTGATCATTATTAGTAAAAAAATACGAGCACTCATAAAATCAACTAAGGCCAATTTTGAGAGAAAAATTGCCATGGATTCAAAGGACAATCATAAGGCCTTTTTCAGCTATGTTAGGAACCTGGGTGGAAACTCCCAGATATGCTCAGAATTAGTCCAAAATGATACAAAAATCACTGAACCCACAGACATTGCCAACATACTGGCAGACAGGTTCAGTGCAAACTTCACCCCACTCTCCCCTAAAGGAGAGATAACTATCCCAGCCGAGTGTAGCCTCCCGGACATCTCAAATGCGCAGGTGAAAGCTGCTCTCTAAAGCTAAAACACAGCATCAATGGGACCAGATGGTGTCCCCGGCTGTGTGCTACACGAGCTAAATGAGGAATTAAACCCGCACATAAGGCAGCTGTTTAATCTCAGCCTTCCCACAGGATACGTGCCCAAGGAGTGGCGTACGGCAACTGTGGTCCCACTCCACAAAGGCGGCCTCACGGACCCTGTAATTACCCCATAAGCTTAACAAGTCTAGTCTGCAAAGCTATGGAGAGGATCATAATGGAGCTCATAAACAAAGATATAGGGACTTGCAGACATTGGACCCGACCCAGTTTGGCTTTGTCAAGGGAAGATCATGCCTTTTGAACTTGGTCGACTTCTTCAAAACAGTCACCAAGGCCATTGATGAGGGAAAGGCAGTCCATACAGCCTACCTTGACCTTGCAAAGGCTTTCGACACAATACCCCACTCGAGTATTGTAGAAAAACTTACCAGCTTAAATGTAAACCCATATGTCACAAGATGGGTTGCAAACTGGCTTAAGGACAGAACCCACAGGGTTAGAGTTGCTGGCGCTGTGTCAGACTCCAAGCCGGTGACAAGTGGTGTCCCACAGGGCTCGGTCCTTGGCCCCCTATTGTTTGGCATCTACTTCTCAGAAGTACAGGCCAACATGGGAGGACTTTGGCTGACAAAGTTTGCAGACGACTGCAAACTGGGTGCCATAGTGGAAAGTGCATCGGACACGGATATCCTTCAGAAGGGACTCATGGAAACAGATAGCTGGTGCCAGAGCCATGGCCTGAAGTTAAACGCCGAAGAATGTATAGTCATACCCTTCAGGAAAAACAAGGTAACCCCAAGCTACCATATAGGTGGCAATCCACTAAGCACAGAAGAGGTTATCAGGGACCTGGGGACCCAGGTTGACAGTGGCCTTTCTTTGACACTCACATTGCTAAAGTGGTTAGAAAGACCTTCTACATTGCCCACCTGATCATGAAGAGATTCACATCCAGATCTAGTGAGGTCATTGTTCCCTGTACTCTTCACTTATCACACCAATGATCGAGTACAATGCCCCATTCGGGATGTATCTCACCCGACATCTGCAGCAATTGGAGAGACCCCAAAAGTTCCTCACCAAAAGGATAAGGGACTCCAAAATCTGTCATATGCTGCCAGATTGAAGAAACTCCAGCTCTATTCAGTCGCATACCGTCTGCTCAGAGGTGACATGTGCCTGACATACAAGGCCATGTCCAACCCGGAATTAATGGACATGCTCCACCTCAAAAAATCCAAATCCACCAAAACCACTAGAGCAAGCGACTTAAACCTTAGCACGGATATAAATAGGACGTGCTGGAGGGATAGATTTATCACTCAGAGACTCCCTATGCTGTGGAATAAAATCCCAGTCCATGTGAGGCAGAGCACCTTGCTGACTCTGTTCAAGAGAAATCTAGACCTGTGGATGGGAGATCGTAGGTTTACCCCAGGAATCATATCTGTGTCACTGCTGGACAGAAGCTCAACAAACTAATGGGCACAGTATTTTTTCATATAAGGGGTGGTGTAAGCCACAAAAATTTGGGCTAGGCTTATAAATGCCTTAGGGCAGATAGCCTAGTATAAACCTATGAACCTATGAACCTATGAACCTAGGCAGGGCCATATCCTGGTGACACACAGATGCCTAGAACACAAACAGGATACAGCATGTGAGAACGCATTCACCCAACATTACTAATAGCATGAATGCATCCTGGCTGAAACTGTACACATACTCTGATATGTACCCCTTACAAATGCCAGATGACAGCACCTCACACAGCATTACAGAGCTACAATTTAGTAAGTTCACCCTGTGCATTAAACCAATATTTTCATGCCTCTGCATCAATGGTTTTGATGACAGGGATCTGGCACAGGTTTCATCATAGGCACAGGGTGTTGTGTGATTTTGCCAGAGGCCTAGGCTGCACCATCCAGTTGACATTATGGATGTGTGTTTGGGGTGTGGGAATGACATGGCATGAGCAGGTGTGGTGCATGTGTGTGGAAGTGATCTTTTTCTGATTGTGATGTGTGTGTGTGTGTGTGTGTGTGTGTGTGTGTGTGTGTGTGTGTGTGTGTGTGTGTGTGTGTGTGTGTGTGTAGGTCTGCATGCACACAGTCATGCCATGTGGCTGCACTACACTGATTTATTTTGGACAGCTGTGAGCCGTACATGGCAGGGTGCACAATTCACCATCACCAGCCATGGACATAGGAACTGGACCTGCCAGGAGTATCACTGGCATCACCAGGGACAAGGCCAGAGACAGTACTGTTCCCTGATGGTCACTGTTGTCTGCTTGATCCACATTCCTGTTGGGACCTACCAGGACCACTTGCCCATAGCCTGCCACATCTTGGCATGGACAACACACCACCCTCAGCAGTGCTGGTGTCACTGCCCCTACAGGAGTGAGATGGTGCACAGCCACATGGACCCTCAGCTGATTGTGGTGCTGAGCCACGTCCACATGGCTGCTGTCTCCCCTCTGTCAAACATTTGAGCACAGATACTCAACGGTGGAAGAGTGCCATGACCTGACCCCACCATCTATCCATGATCTCATTGCCCTCACACACAGCCACAATAAGTTCACTCAAATCACCATGGACACCAGGGAGATGTTCTTCCACCAGCCTGCGCACTTGTCTGGTGTTACATTCATTACATGCCTGTGCATCCATTATGACCCCAAACATGCACTTGGTTGCTGCAGCAGTGGCACTTTCAAGATGGGCTGGATGGGCAGCCATCCCCCTTCAAGCACCCCTGCCCACCTACCTGTGTGGGACTTCACCAGCACTCTGTCTATGGCTAGTGCCTGGGTGCTCACTTGCCATAGTCACCACACTTCCATGTCCTGTGCCAGCACCCAGCTATCCTTCAATTGTGGCCACTGGTGATGAGGAATGTGTGGGCATTGTGACTGTGTGTGCGGACAGGGCTGACAAAGGTGGGATACCAACCAATGATATAGCTGAAGCCCCTGGCAACCCCACCTGTGCTTCACTATGGGTGTCATCATGGTTAGAGTCACCAAACAAACTATCACTTACACAGCGGGAGGGACTGTGACCACCATGTTCACCTGTGAGGAAAGGACAACATATGTACATTACTATTGGTACTATAAGGTTTGTTGGTACATGCACTCACTCACACACTCACTCACACACACTTACACACACTCATTCACACACTCACACACTCACTCACTCGCACACACTCACTCACACACACACATGTGTCCCAGAGGCATTCCACAGACCTCACATTAGGCAACAGATGACAGTCATGACACACACACTCAGACCAAAACAGACACACTCTGGACAGGCCCTCAACATCATGCAGTGCATACCTTTTAACTTACTGTTACTACTAATTTACACCACTGGTATATGTGAGTGTGTTTAGTTGGTGGTGAGCCTTCACCTAGAACACACTGGACCCATGTAAACATTACTGCTGTTCACCTGTATGGCACTGTGGCTAAACCTACAGAACATGCCTACCAACTGTATAGGGTTTCCAGGAATATCTAGATATGTGGGTCATATTTCCTCTCTGCTGCTCATACCTCCTATGTTTGTCTGATACATTACTGGTTTGACCTGTGGATTGGTGAACCTACTTAATGTCATACTGTGATTTGCAGATGTCATAACCTGCAGTACATGTATGTGAAAACAAGGGCGGTTACTTAAACAACTTCCTAAGCTTACAGAGGATATAGTAAGTGTACAAACCCTTTTTAACATGCAAGGATTTTGTGACAGATCATGAGACACCAGTGATATTGCCATAACATTTCCACCATTTCGTATGACATATAACCTGAGCACTCCAATTGAAGAACATACATATCAGGTAGGGGTAAGATATCATAAATGAGATCAGTACAATAGCTGGGTTGCATGGGGGTGCACACCTGTAAACTGATACTTTGGTAAAGCACCTGTCGATCTCATCACAGCATTCAGTCTTCTTTGGAAGGTGTGTATCAAAATGGCACATCTTGACATGGCAATGTTTGCACACCGTCCCTTGCAAAACACCCCCAAATCTGTCAGATTGCAAGGCCATCCCCTGTGCACAGTGCTCATCAGGTCACCACACAGATTGTGTATTGTATTTAGGTGTGGACTCAGGATTGGCTACTGTAGACTGTTGACTGTGTTCTTGTGAAGTCCTCTTTTTGTTCTGTTGGATGTAAGGTGTGGGCCATTGTTGTGTCCAATGTTGAAATTCCTGCCCATCCACAGCTATGTGGCAGACACCAGAAGGATTATAGCCACAAGGGACCGGCGTTTGAAACCGGTCATACTACACTCCAAATTGGCTACAGCCCCAGTTCAAGCTTGTGAACAGAAGACCCAAAGCAGGATACTGCCATCACCCTGCTTCACTGTGTGGGTAGTGTTCTTCTGCTGTTGTGCAATGCTGTTATTGTGTCAAACTAACATGACCGATTTGTGGACAAAGAGAGTTTAACATTGGTCTTATAACACTTAACACATTTCCACACATGCTTTTTGAAAAGCTAATGTATTGTTGTCCAGATGTTACCCAGGACTGGATGTTGTTTGCTGTGAGGAACAGCTGTCATCTTCCAAACACACCTTATAGGCAAGACATGTGGAGACCATGGAAGATTGTTGTCACATGTAGTACACACCCAGTACTTGCCAGAGATGTTGGAATGTCCTTTAGTGTTGCTGTATGCCTCCTAGCAGCTTCCCTGGACATTTTTGGTATTGCATTTTCAACATACATGTAGGGATGTCCACGTCTTCACAATGTCACTGTTGCATCATATCTTGTACACCTTGTAATGACTATCTGCACTGTGTTCCATGGCACAGGCAATGCTGTGGGTATGTTTCTGTAGCCTTCTCCAGGCTGATACCTTTCTAAAATGTGATCCCTTTGCAGCATGTTAAGCTGTATGTGAACCATGGCTTTTGCTGTAGCTGGCAACTGTGGATCTATGTTAGGATATTCTTGGTATATGAGCTAACTGTTATTTGCAGTTAATCCAAGGGTCTGTAATTGATCCAATATGATGTACTGCTATGTTTTTTATCAAACGCTGCTACACCACAGTATGAGCTTTACCCTGTGCACATATATGCTTCTAGCTTCTTGGACAATTTTCATGTCACATACTTGTTCCCCTAACAGATTTGTTTGTTTCACAATTGCATTGTACAGATTATAGGCCACATGAAAGGTTGGATGGATTTGGTGTTGTGTATCATGCTCACATTGTCATATATCACAAACACCTGGCATTCTAAGAGGTGTGTACACCTTTTATATGCACTGTAATAACACTAATGTATGGAATATGTCCCCACTCTTTGCCCTTTATCTCCACATTTTGGCAATCTGTATCCAGATGTCCTGCAATGACAGGTTTGTGAGGTATGCTACAGATATGTGACATCTCATGCAAATAGGCCCCTGTGATATCCACTGTGATATTATGCAGTGAACTCCAGCACAAATGGTCATGCAGATATTGGCAAATGGCTGCTGAGTGTAACATTTGTGTGCATGGTTACATGCATGACCTTGACATGCCTGGGATAGTGGTGAGCCACAACAGTAAAATCTCATACCCACCGAATTCAGGCTGCTGTACCTCATGTAGATGAGAGGGACCTAGGTAGTAGGGAGGGAGAGGTATTGTCAACAGATTCACAATAGGCATTGGTCCAAGATTAATACTATATTTATGTACAGGTACAGTATAAACTATGGTATTACACAATTCAGTGTCCTTCACCATATATGTGCACTTGTGTGCATTACTAAACCCCAACCACTATTCTATTCTGCACTGACATATGAATCTAAAGGTTCTATAGAACACAGTTGTAATGCTACCTCGGTACACTGATGTGCATGATTTCCTTACCTGGATGCTTCTCACCTGTTGCCTGGGGGGCACCCACCTCCATGTCTGATATATCCTGTGTAGATGGTCATGTGGGGGCTACCCCAAGGTTGGCCAGGAGCTCCTTCACTGCCGTAAGTGGGCCTTCTCTGGCTGGCCCCCCACAGCTAGTGGCACTGTCCCTCACTATGGCAGCAGCCCTTTGTCGGGCACACCGAATCAAGTCAGTCACTTTGTGCCTGACCTGATCATACGTGTGTCCATGGTGGTCTAAAGTGTTGACTCTTTGGATTAAGTCATCCCATAGGGAAGTCCTCTTCCACTGATGTTGGTGACCCCGACTGAAGAGGATGTCATAGTTCTGCAGGATGGCCTCAGTTATGACTGCAATATTCTGTTCTGAATAGGGTGGCTGGCATTGCATGACACCTGGAAGACAGGGAAATACATCACAGGAACACAGACATTGCCCAGAATTCTTTACAGAGACAGCACATGACTAATGAGTGTCAATAGCCACTACATAGAAACACATCATACCCCATAACCAGCATCACTGTGTAAACATGCATTGTACTCCTGGTCTTGTTGTATCATGTTCCCCCCATTGAGGGCCAGTGCATTTCATAAACAACCATTCAATTTTGTGGTGGCAGTGTCCATGTTCCTTGCAGATGGGATGTCAATGCTGCTCAGGCTTGGCTTGCATACAGTGTGTAATGGAGCTGGAAGCATACATCTGGTTTCGTGTAGGATGCAGACAGGAATGTTATCAGTCCCCAAGGTTACTTGCTATTTTTATGTTTAAGTAGACATTTTGCACCTGATCCATGATGATGAGGGTATGGGTGCGTGTGGTGTGCATATCCACTTATACTGATGTTGAGGCAGGGAGGTGATGTTTGGCCTAAACATGTCTGCAGCAGGTTGGCTGGGTTGGGTGTGTGTGTATGTGCTGTGCTTGACTTCCATTACAGGGTGGGTTGGGTTTTTGCCTCTGAGACTACAGACATATGTGAAGATGGCCTTCTGGTTGCCCAAAGTCGATGTGTCCGATTTGTACTCATAGTCAGCTTTACATAACCAACCTGTGACCTACTATGCTCGTCCAAAGGTTGACATGCTGCCCAGTTGATGCCTGCACCTACTTTGCCCTGTACAGCCAATACAGCATCCAATTATGTGCTTTGTGCATTACTGCTGTCCAGCAAAGGGGTTTACTCTACTTTGGTAGAGACAGGTTATACAAGTAAGGTATTGCTGAGGCCATACAGCTATGTGGGTGGTCATATAGGTGTTTGTAGTAGGCATGGATACGAGGTCATTAAAATGTCTACATCATACTCCTGCATATGCTAGCACCCATGTCTGTGTCAGGGCATAGCAACTACCATTAGCTGTACAAGTGTAACTCTGTCTGATGCACAGACAGTAAGATTACACATGTGTATGACATGCACAGCTCATTTACGTGATGTTTTGCATCCCATGTAAGATGTTATGAGTCAGCGAGGTACACCTACCCATACATGCATACATCTGCACAGATAATAAATGCTATACATTTCTGCTCTATGTCAGCATGGCACAGTGTCATAACACTTTTATTGCTCAGTAATCCTTGTCAACTTGGTAGGCAGGACATCTGGAGGATGCAGTACATACAGGGTGGGCTATGGACCAACATTAGTGACACTGTCTTCATATTACTGTAACATATGTATGTCATTTGAGAGTCGGGTAGCCTTTGCATTCACAGTTACACCCTGGAGGATGTGGAATGCTCCTATGGCAGGCAGAGAGGGGAAAGGTTAGGAGTGGGTAGTGAGTGCTAGGAACTTTTACTGTTGCATGTATGGCTGGTGTTGGTACTGAGCTAGTTGATATGATGGATAGATGATAGGTGGATATATTGTGTGGGCCACAGACCAGATGAAAGAGGCTTATGTTTGTGTGTATCATACTTGGTTGCAAATAGTTCTAACATGGTGTGTATGTGAAGGGAAATGGTGTCTGTATTAACCTAATGGAGCATTATGCCAAGAGTATGTTTGGCAGTGATAGGAGTGTTGGGTAGAGCAAGGTTTATGTGGATGGGAATTAATGGTGCAATGATGACAGCTGTTAGTGCATATCCTCCACTAGTTGCATGTGTGAGGGATAAGACTGATGTACTTTGGACTGGTTGGATGAAGTGGTGTTGACTGTACCCAAGGGTGAGAGAGTGGTGATTGGAGCAGACTTCAATAGACAAGTTGGTGAAGGGGCAGAGGGGATGCAGAAGTGATAGGCAGATATGATATTAAACAAAGGAATGCAGAAGGTGAGACGTGTTGGAGTTTGCAAAAGAGGTTGGACATGGCTGTGGTGAATACATATTTTTACAAGACCAAGGGGCATAGGGTGACATACAAGAATGGATGAGGATTCAGACAGGGGGATTATCCCCTATGCAGGTGGGCCTTTTTGAAGGGGATTTCAAACTGTAAACTGGTGACATGGGAAAGTGTAGTTAGGCAGCATGGAATGTTGGCCTGTGGGATGTTGTTGGTGATCAAGAGGGGGAGGAGTATGAGGGCAGCACCATGGATCAAATGGTGGGTATTGACAAAGGGTGATTGTGAGGCTGAGTTCAGGGAAGAGTTACAACAGGCAGTGGGTGGCAGTGAAGAGTTACCACATATTTGGTTAAAAATATCTGAGCTAGTAAGGGAGATGAGTAGAATGGGGCTTGGTGTGACATCTGGACAGAGGAAGGAGGACAAGGAGACCTGTTGGTCTGATGAGCAAGTACAGGAGAGTATACAGAGAAAGAGGTTGTTTGAGTAGAAGTGGAATTATCAGACAGATGAAGAAAGTAGACAGGAGTGTAAGGGTATGGGGTACATGGCAAAAAGAGTGGTGGCAAAGGCTAAGGATGGAGAGTCTGAATGGTTGTATGCAATGTTAGACACCAAGGATGAAGAATAGGACCTGTACTAATTGGCTAGACAGAGGCACATAACTACAAAGGATGTGCAGCAAATAAGGGTGATAAAGGATAATGGGGGGAACATACACACAAACGTGGAGATTGTGTACATCTGATGGAAACAGTTCTTTGATTGGCTGTTGCATGAGGAGGATGTGTGAGAGAGATGAGGTTGGATGATGTGGGTATGGTGAATCAGGAAGTGCAACAGATTATCAAGGAGGAAGTAAGGATAGCTAAGAAGAGGTTTAAGAATGGAAAGGCTGTTGGTCCAGATGACATACCTGTGGATGCATGGAGGTGTTTCTGAGAAATGGCAGTGGTCTTTTCAACTGGATTGTTTACTGTAATCTTGGAAAGTGAGAAGATGCATGAGGAGTTGAGAAAATGTGTTTTGGTACTGCTTATGAGAATAATGGTGGTGTGGAGAGCTGTAGTAAATACAGAGGGATATCGTTGATGAGTCACAGCATGAGGTAATGGTAAAGGGTGGTGGAAGCTACGTTAAGATGGGTGATGAGGATTACTGATCAGCAGTACGGTTTCATGCCAGGAAGGATCAGTACAGATGCAATGTTTGCTCTGAGAGTGTTGATGGAGACATACAGAGAAGGCCAAAATTAGGTGTGTTGTGTCTTTGAGGACTTAGAGACAGCATATGACAGGATGCCTAGAGAGGAGTTGTGGTATTGTATGGGGAGGTCAGGAGTGGCAGAGGAATACATAAGAATGTTACAATATATCTAAAAGGCTTGTGTGACAGTGGTGAGTTCTGCATTGGGAGTGACAGGTGCATTTAAGGTGGAGGTGGAAGTACATCAGGGATCAGCTCTGAGTCCTTTCTTATTTGCAGTGGTGATGGACAGGTTGACAAACATGATCAGACAGGAGTCCCTGCAGACTGCACTGTTTGCAGATGACATTGTGGTCTGTAGTTGGAGTAGGGGACATGTTGAGGAGACCCTGGAGAGGTGCAGTTATGGTCTAAAAAGAGGTGGAATGATGGTCAGCAGGAATAAAACAGAATATATGTCTGTGAATGGGAGGGAGGATAGAGGAATGGTGAGGATGCAAGGAGTACAGTTTGCAAAGGTGGATACATTTACATACTTGGGAAGAACAGTTCAGAGTAATGTGGAATGTGGGGAAGAGGTGAAGAGAGTACAGGCATAATGCGGGTGGTGGAGAGGAGTGTCAGAAGTGATTTGTGACAGGGAAGGTCTACAAGAGGGTAGTGAGACCAGCTATGTTATATGGGTTGTGGACAGTGGCACTGACAAAAAAGGCAGGAGCCAGAGCTGGATGTAGCAGAGTTAATGACATTAAGATTTGCACTGTGTGTGACAAGGGTTAGGGGGTCAGCACAGGTTGGACGGGTTGGGGACAAAGCCAGAGAGTGGCAGGATTATGTTGGTTTGGACATGTGATGAGTAGGTATGCTGAATATATTTGTGAAAGGATGAGGCTGCCAGGTAAGAGGAAAAGAGGAAGGCCTAGGATAAGGTGTATGGATGTGTTGATAGCAGAAATGCAGGTGGTTGGTGTGACAAAGCAGGATGCAGAGGACAGGAAGACATGGCGACAGATCATCTGCTGTGGCAACCCCTGACTGGAACAGCCAAAAGAAAGAGTAGGAGATGTAATATTGTAATGTCAATGTTCACAGTTTGCTAATTATTTACCAGACATAACACATCTCTTTGAGTAAATGAATACAAATATGAGGCACACATATGATCAGTGTGCATAACACTGAAGAGTTGAATGGAGTGAGTTCAGTATATCACATGGTGTTCAACACACACAGCTGCGACAGTATGTCACTATGCAAATACCCTGTATAGATTCCCTCACATTTCTGAGACAAGAATGTATATCATATTTGTATTCACAATTACTGTATGTTGTTCAACACACACTCCAGTAGTAGTCATATGTGAGTCATCCTTTCCTGAGGTGGCTCAAGGGCCTGAGCTTTTATCTATGTCACTGCAGGCAGACGCAGATGCTATGGCCATAGTTTATGATAATCAATATATCAGTACAGCAGATGTTGTTGAGACATATTTGTTGAACTTCAAATATACCACTATTACATCCCCCCTACTACATTCCATTACATGCTTACTTGTTTGACCTACCTTTTTTTTCAAGGTGTGGGTGGATAGATGGCTAGCTAACTGTATCTGGATCTGTTTTTGAATGTGGACCCCGATGTGTCTGCCTCTCTCTCTCTCTCTCTGTCTCTCCCAGATGTGGGGTATACATCTGTTTTGCATAGGCAGTAGCTAGCCTTTTGTAGGTAATGTCCATGACCAGCTGGTAGCATGTGCACCAATTTCAGTCTCCCACTTGCTAATTATATGCAGAACAGCTGTGGTATCATTCCTATACCCAATAGCATGGGAACACACTCCTATAATTGAGTACTTCATGTGGGCATTGGCCCTTTACCTTGCCTGTGAGGTGAACTTCATGGAGGTGTGTCAAAAACAGCATCACAGAGGTTGTTTGGAAATACCTCTTACAACACAGAATATGAAAGCAGCTCAACAAACATGAGGAGAATGTGTTAGACATAGGGACAGAATGTAGGTATTGCTGTTATAAAGTTGAATTAATGCTAGTATGACAGGGTTTGTGTGGACATGGCTTTTCTGCATGTGTTTTAAGTCTGACAGTGTTATATGGTTGACATAACTCACAACTGTAGGACTATCCACAAACTGCTAGTGTTTGGACACTTATGTTTGGTGTGTTAATCACACATGTTTAGTCTTTGAAAAATCATTAGCATACTCCGAGGCTTGCAGTCATTGAATGGTAACATCCATTTGTGTTTCTGACTTCATATCCATCAGAACAGATATGTTACAACAAACCTTGTTACACCAGCTACTTTCTCAGTTTATGACAGCAATATGTCAATACTCCCCCTGGGTTTGGGCCTCTGTCCCCCAAGTATGTCAGGCATTGTCCTGATGTAATGCAGTAGGAGGTGGATAGGTAATGGTATACCATTATTTAGTGACTTCATTCCTGATGTTGTCCCAGTGATGTATCACACTGCCAGACAATTTATGTGTGAGAGGCCTTATACATGAAGACAAAGCCTGGACATTCTGTGTGACTCTGCACAGTTGAGAGGTCTGTGTATTTCTGGAATTTGTTGACAGACTGGCAGGATTGTGTAGCAGTGTAGTGTGAATATGTTATTTTGCCTGTGTAGTGAGGGGGGGTAGATGTATGTCTTATGGGCCCTTTTCTCTCTGACTTTGCATGCTGCCCCAGTTTCTGGTGCTCTATTAGCTGGATATGTTTATAGGGGCAGACTAAGACATGTCCCATACCACAGTCAGGCATCATACTACACTGTGAATTGCTCCAATATATGTAGGGGTAGTGTGTGAGTGGGAAACATGCTGATGGTTTTGTTCACACAGTCATTATATTCTACTGTTAATTTGGCTTACCAGTATGTCGCTGTGACTGCGGTAAAATTGGTTGTGGGTATACACTTTCACACTGGTGTCTGCTTTCCAGTGCTGCTACATCCCTGTAGTACCTGATATATTTGCAGATACGTGTGTAATTCCCCATAGCAGATGTGGGTTAGTGTTGTGTCAGTCTAACTGTACTGTGGATGTTGTTTGGTGACATGCTTAGCAGCTCAGTGTAGTTTCCCTAATGTGATGTTATGTCCAGATATTTGCCTGATGTACTGTTGCCTGGCCCCCATAAGTATTCTGTATTTCTGACACATCAGTGGGATGATGTGAATATTTAAGTCACTAACTAGCGGGAAGTAATTGGGTTTTGGACTTGTGCTATTCCAGTCAATATGTGTTAGAACAGACAGAAGGGTGTTACTGCATCAACTGTGCCAGCTTATCTACTCCAGTATTTGAAATATGTCCCCATTCCATTTTCATGGATTTAACCCCCCTTTGTCAGGCTTGGTCTAGATTTGTGACACTAAGGGGTTCAGAGCATACCTCTCAACTGGTCAGATTGTTTCATGTATTGCTGATAGGTCTTATACTGGGTATTCATACTTTCTGACATATGACACCCTGGGAAACAATAATTAACACAATATTACTATTCAGAAATCAAATGTTGGTGCATGGTACATTTCATATAGTTAATTGCCTTTTGAACACTGCACAATCTTTGTCAGATGAGCCACATTTATTTAATGCTTTCAGAGCCATAGTTGCTGTGCAGAAAATATACACATTTATAGACTGATAGCACCAAATAGCAAAGTAAACTCAACAGTCTGGGGGTTTCAGTTTAATTGACAACTACTGACACTTTTATTTATATACACACCGTAGATCAGTTGTAATATGCTAATTTGTCATTTATTCAGTACCAACAATACACATTTTGAAATAATGACAGGTGACATTCTACTCCTTTCTATTTATTTGCCCAGAATACTGCAAGCTAGATTTGTACTGACCAGCCTCACAATGCAGCCTTAACAACCTGCTGGCATGAGCATCCACATTTGCGGCCCTCTCATCTGCAGCTGTACAGGAGATAGAGAAACATTTATGCATAGCTATCCATCACATACACAGGCTGGACTTTTCATTAAACAGTACTTGATGCTGACACTTACAGCTGAGACATTCTGTGTCCGAGCATCTTGGATCCACTGGTCCAAGAGATCCCTCTTCCTATGCCTAAGGTTAGCAAAATGGTGCTGAACTTGCTCACCAGTCCGAGGAATGTCAGTGGCACTGGTGAGATCACAAGTCAGATGGTTCCAGGCCTCCACTTTGTATTGGGAGCCCCAATACTGGCCCTGCAGCAGTCTCGCATCATGGTGTTTTACAAGGAGTCCGATCATGACCCTGGACTCCTGAATGCCCCAGCACTGTGCCCAAAAACACACACCTTCACCAACTTCAGTCATGGTGCCTGCAGTGATGAGCTACAATGGGTTATGGGCTGAATTCCCGGCTACGGGGTTTAAGTAAGACTGATATCCCACCCTTTGCCATCATTGGACCATTTTGAATATGCTGAGCTAAGCTAAGCGACAGGCAAACCTGCTAAGCTAAGGTTGGCAGTGCTTAAATAGTCAGATGTTGAGCACTGCTTGCCAATGGGAAAATCTACTTAGCTAAGCTTCGATTACCATTCATATTTAATCAATGCTTACACACAGTAAGCATAGCTGTGCACTGCTTAGCATTGCTCAAATTTTATTTTGTAGACTATCAGCTTTATGGGATTGTTCATCATTACTGACATATTATAATTTTATGTTTACCTTCCCTGACATCCCCCTATGTGCTTTCATTACATGTATTCTTCTGCTACAATACTGTATGGGGCACTTGTGTTTATATGAGGGTTTCACATCTTTTCTGGACTGACATCACATTTTTGGACCTGATACACTACCCTGGGTGATGAATATTATTTACTACTGTTTATTAAAACATATCACTTTTACAACTGCTTTCTCATGTAAAAGTGAGCAGACTTCACTGAGGCTCAAACCGTGAATGCCTGTAAGGTGAAAGCTCTAACCATCACACTATTTTGGCTTACTCATTTTACTCATATATTTCTATTTAGCCCATTCAGATATTTCAGCTATGCTGAGCACAGCTGTGTGACATGCACACCCTCTTAGCTATGCTTAAACTTTACTTGGGTTGATGTTGTGTCTTTTCAGCTTTTCCCGGTTAGGGGTCGCCACAGCGGATCTCCGCTCTGCTAATGACTGGTAGTTGAGTTTTACGTGCCGAGTTACCAGCCCTGATACACAACCTTCAACGAAGGTATGTCCATTCACGCATGTCTCCACGCAGAAGACGCTCTAGCTGAGAATCGAACCGGACAACGTCTTACTGCGAGGCGACAACTTTACTTGGGTTGATAAAAAAAAATTAAATAGAATTTAACTTTTTCTCACTTTAGGGGTATGCACATACCTCCAACCTCTTTCAGCATGAAATTTGGACAAATTCAGACATAATGGAGGAACAAGGACACAGAACTAGGGATGATTTAACACTTTAAAAATGCATAGGATAACAGGTTTTGCATTAGAATGTATTTTTGAGGTGTATGAAGTCTGGAAACTCAAGCATGTTACTGATGACTTTATACATTGTTTTATTTTATTTTTTATTTCTTTAACATTTGTTAACCAGGAAAGTCCAACTAGAATGGAGTCTATTTTCAGCAGAGGCCGTGGAGACATGATCTAGATGTGTGTCTGTAGAAGGCATTCTGTGGATTCTGTGGATATCTGCACAATTGTGCAGTATATTCACATACAACTCTTTTTATTTACTTTAACAGTGCTGTAACAGCACTTTCTGAGTCAAGGGGCGTATTACATGTGCAGGCACTTCTGTAACATGCCCCCTGCACTCATTCATAGACCATGTCCTTGTAGGTGTGACAACAGCACAGCTTGATGAATATGCAAGGCACGCTTCTGTGCTGCATGGACACGATCAATTCCATGCAAGAATAGTTTATTCTTGCAAGGAACTTTATTGTTACTTAAATCAGTTAGTCAAACTTCTTCAAGTTTATACTGGAAAGGTTTTATGTGGAAATATATATGCATAGAATGTTTGCTACTCCCTATAAAGTTTCTTAGTTTAATAAAATGACTTCTTCAGTTTTTGGAGACGTAAAGATGTAAAAGTTGATCGGACACAAATGCTTATGGTCTGTGAAAAATTATATGTATATTGGGAAGAGATAAGTATGTTTTTAAGGGGTTACGGTCTGATGATTGTACTTTAACTTGATCAATAATACTAATGAATGTTTCACTTTCTGTATCTGTAAAAGTCAAGCAGCAAAACATTTTTTGGAGTCTTTAAGTAATTGCAAGAAAAATTACTTAAAAAAATTGGAAATTGAATTAATTTCCTACTGTGACGTCTCTCCTCTGGGCCAGCAATCAAGCAGCCTGAATCCTCACCACTGATACTGGTGAGAAACATTCACTTGGAACAAAGATAGGTGCAGACAGTATTTCCAGATCCAGCTCTCTACACCAAGCACAATTTCCCTTAAGAGCACACAGGTAACACACTTAGTCTGGGGTCTGGCTTTCCCTTCTCTCACTCTCTCTCTCTCTCTCTCTCTCTCTCCAGGCTCCCAGTAAGACTCCACAGTTATGCAGCTATAGAGTTGAGTCCTCAACTGAGTATCCCAGGCCAAGTCCTCCACCACCCTCTCTGTGAAACCAGTGCTCCAAGTAGCTGACACACACACACTCTTTGAGATTTGATTATCGCACAAACACATACACCTGAGAAAGGATGGCATATATTTACTAGCTATGCCCCTCTGCCCAAACTATAAGGTAGATACTGCATCCAGGACACTCCAAAGACAGCTACCCTAAGGCTCTGAAGGGTACCCAATTATACTGAGTAAAATAAATAATAATAGAAATGGTGATGTTGACCAAACAGCAAGGTTTTCAGAAGCGACCACACTGTCTCCAAATAAATATAAGTACTCTCAAAGGATAAAAAATTTTCTAAAGGACCAGCCACAGAAAAAAGTTTAAATCCATTTAATAAATAATAAAAGAACATGAAAATGCTAAATATCTATTTACAATAAGCACCAGAGTTTCTATCACAGGAAATATTAAGATAACACAGATGAATAGATTCACACAGATACAGAAAAACAGTGCTCAACTAATCTTGTTATATTTTCCTGACTAATCTAAAGAATTACTATTCCCTGTTTACTTACTAAAACAAGGCAAGATGAAGTGGGTGAGTGATCCTTCTATGTCAGATTTCAAAAACAGACTGCTCTGAGACGTCTGTCTCATCTAGTATTAAGACATTGTTTCAGTGCTGGATTACAGAATGACATCACATACATCTGGTCATCTGACTTCTGGTTCCCATACTACCACCCCTTTACTCAAAACTGAACCAGAATCTCACACATACATGTTACTATACCCAGAGACAGAGCTTTGCTAAGATGCAACACCTCAACCTTGCCTGTGACATCAATAGGACATGGCGGGAGAGATTTGTGTTCCAGAGACTCCCCCTTTTGTGGAATAGACTCCCTCTCCACATCAAGTAGAGTAACTCATTAACCTTTTTTAAGTGCAACCTGGATAACTGGATGGGGAACAGAAAATACAATCCTGGGATTCCACTTGTGCCCCTGTTGGACAGTGGCATTAGGTGCTGACTTTTGGAACATGGGATAAATTCTTGGCTAGGCTTGTAAGTGTCTCAGGGCCAAAACCCTAGTAACTTCCTATGATCCTATGTGTTAAAGCATCTGGTAGCCATCAAACCTTTGCAACACTTCCACCCTTCCAGGGTAGCAATTAGTTCACTGCTAAGGACAATACAGCAGGATTTCTAGTCCTTGTTTTTTTACAGACATTTCATCTCTGGCTGCAATCAGAATGGTAAGATACAATCTTTTTGGCCTAGCAGGTTATTTAATTTCAGACTATTTTTTCAAAGTTAGTTGGACTGAGATTAACCTCTTCTCTTCCAGTATCCTCTTTTGGAATATTAATTTCAACAGTTATAATACAGCCTGACTTACAAGTGTATCTCTTTTTTCTGTCCAGCAGGACCTACTGTTGGCACATTTTTTAACACAAGCATTTGTACAAATCATTTTGATATACAAATGGCATATAATTCCTTACAAAACTCTAGCTAGCTATGCTGACATATATTACACATCCACTGCCCTACTTCTCCTGGCATAGCTGGCAATACCTCACATTGTCACATCTCTCGCCCATTTGAAGATGCAAGCTAGTTTCTCAAGTGACCCTGGAGAAATGTTGCTTGAGAGGAATGAGCCTGCCTGGGAATACATTAACCCATACCCTGTCTTGAGGACTTGTCTGCATTGCCTTTGCTGACCATGCTACAGTGCTGCACTGTCATGTCATATGCCTGCAACCCTAGGCTCCACCTTAGTACGTTGGCATTTTTCTGGCTGGCTCAATACAGCCATAGATGCCCCTTAGACTCCTCCTGCAATCCACTGCAAATACTCATTACCAGAGCCTCCATCTCATGGTAAGGCTTCATTATGTTAACATGGTACAATTTGTGATCCTACCTCCTACCTAGCAGTTCTACCGTGCAGTTAACATCACTGACCTTCCTTATCACTTTGAAGGGTCCCTACCAAGCTGCCTGGAGCTTATTTTGTCTGACAGGAATGAGCACTATAACCTGCTATTCCACAGTATACTCTCAAGATTGAGCATTCCTGTCATACCAAACATTTTTTTGCTGTTGGGCTCCTGCCAAGTTCTCCTGGGCCAAGCCCATGAGCTCCCTAAGCCTTGTCCTGAGGTTTAGGACATATGTCTCAACAGACTCCTTGTGGGATTCACACGCACCCTCCACTCATCATGAATCAAATGTAAAGGCCCCCTTACCCTATGCCCATACAGCAACTCAAAGGGTAAAAAACCTGTAGATTCCTGGGGCACCTCTCTGTATGAAAACAACAGCTGGAGCAAATATTTGTCCCACTGTCTCTTAAACTGGTCTGCAAATGGCCGTAGCACCTTTTCTGCCTTGATGGAGGACAGAGCAACCACCTCAGGGTATCTAATAGCATAATCTACTACCACCAGAATATACTTCTTCCCTGTCAAACTACCCTCTGGAACAGCTCCTCAGTCACAGGCAAAGGCATCAAAGGAGCCTTGACCTTGTCTCCTTCCTTGCCTACCTATTGGCACTGCTCACAGGTCTTGGAGTACCCTGTTACATCCTTTGCAATCCCAGATCATTAAAAGGTCTGCACAATGCATTTCTTGTTATGTTTTATGCCCATATGACCTGTAAAAGGGATGTCACGGGCTATGGCTAGATGTGTCAGACTGTAGGCTCTAGGGGCACTAACAACTTCTGTATTACCTCACCCTCAACCCTCCCTCAGGGATCCACTGTTCATGCATTAACCCTTTGTTCCAGTATACAGGCTCCTCTTTTCCTTAAAAATCAGATGCCTCCCGAGCTACCTGCCTCAAGCCTCATAATGTAAGGTCTCAGAGCTGAGCCTGTTTCAACTCTATCTTTTTGACCGTTCCCAACCCCCTTTCCACAGGAGGCCTGGTATCCATTGACAGTGGTGCCTCACTGTCGGGTCTATTTTACGTTATCGAATACTCATGTATTCAAAAACATAATAGTCGACCCCTAATTGTCGAAAACGTCAAACTTTTCAATGGAGATCTCCATACAGTGCAGAAATGGAAATTTTCCATTGTCTGCACTGTATGGCAATCTTGGAGTTGGTATATTTAAGTAGCGGGGGTGTGGGTGGCACAGCCCCCCCACGAGGGGGTGCAGGGGGGGCTTGCCTCCCTGCTTACAGTATTTAAATGGTTTGTTTGGGTGGGTTTTTGTACTTTTTTTTGCTGTTTCATGGTTTCAACAATTAGGGGTTGACTATTATGTTTTCAAATACATGAGTATTCGATAACGTAATATAGACCCTCACTGTCAGCCTGTTCACTACCACTCACCTCTGCCCTTGCAGTCACTCTGTCCAAGGGAACATCAGTACCTACTAGCAGCTATGGCTCACCTTCAGGCTCACTGCTGCAGGGTAGCTCCCTCCCTGAAATAGCCACCTCACCAACCCTGGCTTCAGGTGTGTGGTCTGTCTGGGTCTCCCCTAGGCTACCATCCCACATGCCTGACTGCATGTAACTACATGCGCACAAGGTGCTGCATTATCAGAATCATTCTCTGTCAAGGCACCTGCAGGGATATCCTCAAACACACCTACTTGCTTGCTTCCTTTTTCACCCTCCCAGTCAAGGTGAACCCTGGCCAAAGGCATTTGGAATGACATCCCTCCTAAAGCTCTGACTGGAGTAGACTGCCCAAGCAAGTACTGCTCCTCTTTAACCACTGCAGGCTTCACAATGGTTATGTTAGAGGCTGTGTCTCTCTTAGCAGTCACATGCTTTCCATCCACTAACATAGGATATAAACTCCTGTGATAGTTTGGTACCCCTATTTTCTCCAGACAACTTATAACTGGCATACTGTTATTCCCACTTGCTGGCTCCCCCCACCTTTTGTTCTCCACCTTGCTTCCATGAACATCTATATGATATGTGGCCCCACTGGTTACATATCAAACATCTAACCCTTGATCCTGGCCATGTACCTGAAATAGTGGCTTTCCGTGTTACTGCTGGATTCTGTTGGGGTGGTTTAGGCTGCCCATCATGGTTTGCCTTATATCTATGTGCAACACTAGGGAATCCCTTCTTGTGTAGTGATATGCTGCTTGCTAAGTAGAGATCCCCTTTTTCCCCAGCTCATCTGCAGAGTTACACTCCCATTGTGCAAACCAGATTCTCATGTCTTCAGGCAAAATGCTAAGGGCTTGCTCCCTCATCAAAAGGTCTGCCAGACCTTCAAAAGTGGTGACCTATCACCCACTCACCCACCTATGAAAATAAGTACTTAACTCACAATATAATCACGTACACGTTCATCTGCCTTGTGTCTATGCTCACAATTTTTTTTCTGTAAAATTCAGGTGTTAACTTAAAACACGCCAGTAAAAATTGTTTTACTTTATCACAGCTTAAACAATATCAGACAATTTAGAAACAGCAGTTACAGCTTGACTAAGAAGTAAGGGGTCAGGGGGTCAGGAACCATACCCAGAGCCCTTAGTCAACATTATACTATTCACATACTCTTTCAAATATATGAATAAAACTAACAAAATTATTACTCTCTATAAACTGTGGAAATTTACTGACCTTTATTGCTTCTGGGGTTCAGTTATTCCCTTCCCCATTACCTCCATATTCCTGTCGAAGAGTCAGCATCTCCCTCTCCTGCTGACACTGCTTCTCATTTTCTTTAACCTAAAAATGCCACAGTCTCTGTTTCTGAGAGCTGTCAATTCCCATCACAAGACTAGTTTTCCCCCTGGTTGCTGCTCTGATCTGCGAGTAAGGCTGAAATAATTTCCTTGTTAATCAGGTTGTCATGCCCCAGTCCATTGGCTTTGCACACCTTGGCCAAATAGTTCTTTGTCAGCTTGCCATAATCCTCTGCTGGCATCCTTTCCTGCTTTCCCCGAATAAATTAAACCAACAAAAAATAAATAAAACTGTTGTGAAAATGAAGTTCTGTATATTTACCTTGTGGTTGCTGAGAGTACACATACCTTTAGTGACAACTGCCTACAGGCTACAAAAGGTCAGTTAATATCCACACCACTGCTCACCAATATGTGATATTCCTCCTCTGGGCCATTAATCAAGGAGCCTGAGTTCTCACCACTGAAATCGGTGAGGGATGTTCTCTTGGAACAAAGATATGTTTACACAGTATTTCCAGATACAGCTCTCTGCACCAAGCACAATTTCCTTAAGAACACACACACTCCGGGGTTTGAGTTTCCCTCTCCCTCTCTCCAGACCCACAATAAGACTACCCACTGGCACAGCTATAGAGCTAAGTATCAGCCGAGTGTCCCAGGGCAAGTCCTCCACCACCCTCTCTGTGAAGCTAGTGCTCTGTATCTCTACTCCATGTAGCTGACACACAATCTTTGAGATTTGATTTTCACACACACACACACACACACACACACACACACACACACACACACACACACACACACACACACACATACACACCTGGGAAAGGCTATCTATGCCTCTCTGTCCAAACTATAAGGTAGATACTGCCACCAGGACACTCCAAAGCTAGCAAGACAAATGATAATGTTGAACAAACAGCAAGGCTTTCAGGAGTGGCCAAACTGTCACCAAATAAATATAAATACTCTCAAAGGTTAAAATATTGTCTAAAGGACCAGCCACAATGAAATGTTTAAATGTATTTAATAATAAATAATAAAAGAACATAAAATGCTAAATAGGAAATACTAAAATAACACAGATGAATAGATTTACACAGATACAGAAAAATGACACTTAACTAATCTCACTATAATTTCCTGACTGATCTAAAGAATTACCATTCCCTGGTTACTTACTAAAGCAAGGCAAGATGAAGTGGGTGAGTAATCCTTCTATGTCAGGTTTCAAAAACAGACTGCTCTGAGACTTCTTTCTCATCTAGTATTAAAACATAATTTCAATGCTGGATTACAGAATGACATCACATGCATCCAGTCATCTGACCTCTGATTCCCATACTACCCCATTTTACTAGAAAATGAACCAGAATCTCACACATATGCATTACCATGCACAGAGACAAAGTATTGCTAAGATGTGTTATAGCATCTGCAAGCCATAAAACTATTTCAAGACTTCCATCCTACCAGGGTAGCAATTAGTTCTCTGCTAAGGACAATACATCAGGATTCCTAGTCCTTGTTTTTACAGACATTTTGTTTCTGGCTGCAAACAGAACTGCATGATGCAATCTTTATGATCTACCAGGTAATTTAATTTCAGACTATTTTTCAAAGTTAGCTGGACTGAGATTAACCTATTTTTTTTCCAGTATCCTCTGTTATGATATTCATTTTAACAGTTATAATGCAGTCTGACATACAAGTGTATCTTTTTTTTCTGTCTAGCAGGACCCACATTTAACACAAGCACCTGCATAAATCACTTTGACATACAAATGGCATATAATTCTTTACAAAACTCCATCTAGCCATGCTGGCATATGTTGCACATCCACTGCCCTACTTCTCCTGGCATAGTTGGCAATACATCACATCTTCACACCTATGTTCAAATAAGTTTTAAATTTAATACCAAGACTATGTAAAACTGAAAAATAAGGAACAGAATAAGCTCTATAAATCATATTATGACTTTTAGGTTTATAGGTTCGTAGGTAGTTACGGGACTAGGAGCCCTATAGCACTTACAAACATAGCCATGTTAATCCTGAGTTATCTCAGTTTTCTTTGATTAGATGGACATAATTTGCAGACTGTGTCTATGATAAACACTGACTACCCTTGTCCATGAGGGAGATGGGTGCCACTGCTAGGGTGAATTTGCAGTCTCCCATCCATTTGTCCAGGTTGTGCTTGAAAAGGATCAGTGAGGAGCTCTGCTTCATGTGATTTGGAAGTTTATTACAGAGTAGTAGCAGTCTCTATGCTTTCATACGAAAAATATAATAAAATGATCCACTTGACACATAGTGGTTTAAATACTGCTGTCAGATAACATCTCCTCAATGGGCTTTGTGCCATAAAAGTAAATAATACACGGTCGAATTCACTCTAATGTATAAAACAGTCCAGTCAAAAATCTCCAATAAACAGTGGTTCAATTTTATTATATTTTTCGTATGAAAAATACTTAGTTTTAAAAATTATTTTATCACTAACTTTGTAGGATGGGATGTAAGTGTTTTTACGTTGGTGACTAGGAAAATGTGTAGATTTAAACCGCTGTAATCAGTGAAGCGGTAATAGATTGTGATGAATGATTTAATTATTTAATATTCATGATTTGTAATGACGAATTTGATTAGCTGATTATTTGCCATGTGATTTTTATTTAAATTTGTAAAGAGTTTGTTTTTACGTAATCTGAAGAAGTTGCCGTATTAGCGGTAACGAAAAGCGCTTCATTAAACAGTATTTCGGACTTTGCATTTTCTGCTGGGACCCTTGTTTTTTATTAGTTTATTGTTGAATTTTTTCCCCAGTTTGGAATCCCAATTAACAGCCAGAAAGCATTCTCTGCTACCCCCTGACATAGAATATGGCAATTTCCAGTGCCTGTCTGAATATTTCCTGGTCAGTATGACTATTGTCTTGGGTCTTTCCTGAAAAATAGGCCAAAAACTTGCTCTGCCCTCAAAAAAGAAAAAAAAAGAAAAGAAAAGAAAGAAAAACAAATAAATAAGAGAGTGCGAATCGTGTAAAGAGTTACTTTGAGAGATATAAAAGTGTGTGTCTTTCTTGACATATCTCTTAAAGAGACTGCATATGTTGTGATTTCACCATTGTGCTGCAGCTTTTGTGAATCACAAGGTTTTGGTAATGGTGTTCTTGTCCTGCTCCACAGTACAAACTGTTTTGGACCAGTACCCTGAATCATTGCGTATGATCACATAACTTTAAATGTTTCTTGTCTTCTTCCTCTGTAATTACTGTTTAACTATCAGCATGTCATCTGTACTTGAAAACCCTTTTGTCAAAATGTCATTATTAGTACATTCTTTCTGTTGTGTTATGCTTTATGATTTCCCTTCCCAATAAACCCGCACACTTTTTTCCATCTCTTCATAACTTATTGTGTCCTGCATTCATGCTGCATCCATGTCTTGCTACTGTAACTACTAAAACAAAAATCTCATCTAAAAAAATATTGTTACTAATTTGTGTCCTTTATCATCTAAGCTCCTGAGGCCAGCTACAAACCACTATCCTTTTATAGATCCTTCCTTGTTCTTTTTTTGTACTGCTTGTCTTACCAAGTTTTAATCTTCACTACAACTTGAGTTTAACTCTATGATTCCTTACTGCCTTTGTCTTAAATTGCCACAAATGAACTCTGTGCATCTAATACTGTATCATTTTTAATTCTCTTGTATTATTTTTTGATTTAACAAACCCTCCTTCCTTTATCTTCTTTTCCATCCATTCTTTTAGGAATTTCATTATCACTAGAAGGTTGATTTAGACAATCAGGATAAACCTAACCTTTAATCCACGTTATAGATTTTCATGATTTGTACTGTAAATTACATAAAATACATATTATTCTTGGACATTAACCAACTAAATGACAACCCAACAAACTTGCATGATAAAGCTTTTACACTCCATAATATATTATAGTGCATCCATTTCATTTCATGAATACAGCATCAACAGATTTAGCATTTTTTTTTGCATGCAGGGGAATGGACCTCATCCATCATTTGGTACAAATTCTGAGAAATTCTTCAGGTTTCTGTAATATAACCACAGGTTTACGCACATCCTTTGCAGTGGGAGTAATGTCTCTTGAAGGAACCATAGTCACTTTTCAGCTGCATTTGCTTGTTCCCCCTTTTTTTTAAAGAAATATTTTGTAAACAGAAATCTGCTGATGGTACGGAGTCTTTCTAACATCTTGCATATGTTAGTTATCAATGAGAATAAAGGTATGATCCTATTTCACACAAATTCTTAGTGGATATATTATAATTTTCCAGAATATGTGCCTCTCTGGTGTTATGCATACCTACCACATATTTCTAACAACTGGGAAATGTCAACAGATAACTAGCTACTTAGGCATTTTGGTCTGCCTTACTACTTATATAACTATCCTGTCAGTCTCAGCATGGTCTTCCTGTTTGCATCAACACTACTGAGTCATACTTTGCTTGGAACACCATCATCTCAAGACTGTGTTCTGACATTAATACCTGTTGCACACAAGCTGAGCAATGTTTAGCATTCTAGGTGCACTACAGCCTTATCTGCAATTCTTCCTAACATTTTTGACCACAGTATGATTTTTTTTCCTCAGAAAGATTTTTATTTTTTTCCCAAACAAACAAAATAAATTTTCAATTAATGCAATAAATGATAAAAGTAATAAAATTAAGTCAAAACAAATAAGAAACAATTTACACTTATATACAATATATACAAAAACCTGAAAGATATAATAAAGTTATTAGAGCTCCAACAAAAAAAAAGTTTATTTGGTTTTACTTCTTTAAACAATAGAAGCAGGATTCTGTAGATAAACATCAATGAGAGAAAATACTTTTTCCTAGGATTATTAGAGAATTAATTAGGATGAATCCTAAGTTCTTTTATTTTAGATTCTCTGAAGGCTATTTCTTTCAACAAAGATGGAAAATCTTCAAAATGTGGTGAGTTAGTTGATTTCCATTTCCTAATATTGCTTTTCCTTGCTACGTCATGGATAGTCCATAATAAAAAAGATTAACTTTATTTAAAACACAGTTGTCACAAACATTAAATAATACTAGCAACTTGGTATCCAAAATAAAGCTTTCAAAAAATAATTTATATTACACCAAAATAGATTTAAAGAAGTGCAATCATGAAAAAAAAACATAAATCCAATCATCTTTGCTATCTTGTGAACATCTCCAACAGTTTAAATTGTTTTCTCCATTGAATTTAGATATTTTATTTGGAATTAAGAAAGCTTGATATTAAAATTTCAGGTAAATATACACCATTGATGAGAACAAGATGTATGTTTAAATATTTGAGGTTTGTTTTCAGGAGTGATAAAGGAAACATGATTCATTGTAATATGTTTCCAAAATTTATCATTTAAATATATTTTATATTTAAATAAGATTTTATAAAGTTTTGAGATTAAATTATCAATATTTGATTTATTATATATAATTTCATAGAAGTAATGAATTAATATACGCCAGGATTCACTAATCTTCTTACACGGAAGAGCCAGTCTAGGAGTAAGATGGAAGCGTGCCGTGCATATTAATGAGGGCACACTGCCTCAACTCTAAAACTAACACGGAGCATTGACGAGTGTAGGGGGGCATGTCGGACTGCCGATCAGTCCAAAAATCCATGCCTCTGCAAGTTTGAAACACGGGAAATGTCTAGTTACATGAGCGAGTCCGCTCAGATGTGTACATTTTAACACTAAACTCCCCCATATAGTAAACCCCATACAAATATAAAAAGTAAAACAAATTTTTTTTTTCATCTCCGATATAACTGCCTGTATTTGTGTGGTTTGCCCATTGTTTAGCTACAGTTCTTAGACACCAAAGACGATAATAAGAAAAATATATGCAAATTACATGAAATAACAATAGCGTAGTGGTTAGAGCCTTCGCACAAAGAGGAGGCATTCCCGGTTCAAGTCCCACCACTACACTTTTCATTTTCTGTTGGAAATTCTGTATACAAAAATATTTCCTGACATGTATTATTTAAAGTTTTGTAAAAAGCATTGAAATGTTATATGTAGTAGTGAACGAATTTTATATATATATATATATATATATATATATATATATATATATATATAGGAAGGTGAAATGGCTATGCATACTGATGCATGACTAAATTATTTTAAGCAATGTAAAACACTGCTAAGCACATTTTACCAGTATATTTATATTTAATTGTTCGTAGCTGACCACTGTGTTAACTAGCTCAATGTCTTTGCTTGGAGCTGCACATCGCACAAACTAGCGCAAACAAAACATGTTTGTGCGTAGCTGTGCACCGTGCTAACCAGCACAACGTCAGGCAACGTCGGGCAACATCGAGCAATGTCGGGCAACATCAGGCAATGTCGAGCAATGCTAAGCAACATCGGGCAAAGTTGAACAAAGTCAGCTAAACACAGCCACACCTCCTTCACTGTACCTTAACCATTGAGGTCTGGCCAGTAGGAAAATATGCATGTGACCTGTTCAAATACCACAATATTGGTGGCCTGTTGCCATCTATTAAACCTGCATGCTGTTGTAATGTCCACCATTGTTCTATATATCTATGTGTTATGCTTGCTTTTCAACTGTTGAAACTCTGATGTGTTGGGTTAATGGGAATACTTCTGCATGCTGTTATAACTAACTGGGAATGCTGTTGACTGTTACTAACCCATATCTTTATTAAATTCTCCAAAACATAGTTCGTATGGGAAGGCCGCTCCCAGCGGACCCACCTGTCCCACCTCAGCTGGCCATGGCACCTGGCACCAGCAGGTCTGGTGCCCAGCCTGGGACCTCCTCCTCCATTGGCCCTGTGCCACCTTTGGGTTGAAGTGCTGCAGGGGAAGGGGCTCAGCCCCCTGTGCAAGCATGAGAGGAGGATGGCCACCTATCACCCTTCGAACGGCCTGGGCTGTGGTGCATAGAACCTCTATGCCAGCTTGAGGCATGAGTGGTGCAACTCTTAGGTCAGCCTATCCCTCCTACACAGCCCCCAGCCCAGCCACCCTCTGGGCTGTGAAGGTGCAGTGGTGACTGCCCATGGGTGGGGATCTCAGTTCCACTGTTGCCATCTGTGGGCTCATGGGCTTACGATTTCCAAACATCCCTCCCAGTCAATGGTGTTTACCTACCACATGTGTCATATTCCACCCCGTATGCATCTTGTTTGTCTTGTCTGTTTACCTCCCCAACCTACCTCCCCAAATATACTTACTTCCCCTACCCCACATTTCACTCTCACCTGAAAAAAAAAAGGGCAATCTGCTTGTCAAAGGAAAAATAAACTTTAAAAATGATCAATACACGGCAGGTTCAGGTTAAGGCACTTTAATCTTGCAGCAAGGAGACAAAAATGCTAATACAGAGTTTGTCTAACTAAAATCAGGAAGTAAGTCCATCTTTACACACTTTCTAATAAGACATTGCCTACCAAGCTGATGTAACAGATCACAAGTTTTAACATCATCATTTCATAGCAGCTGTTTGTCCATGATTTTCTGCTTGCACTATCAATTTTATGAAAAACTTCCTAAGAAAAACAACGTGGCCTTGGTGACCACCGGTTAGATACAACTTCCCACTATGTTATGTTACCATTCAAGGTACTATAGCTAATTCGAGCACAAAGCAAGTACAGATTCTTCAAGCAGTCTTTTGTTTCATGTATCTCTTCTTTTCCGCAGCTGTGCATGTTCTCATAACACGAACAAAGCTGATTGTTCATATTCAATCATATTATAGAAAACAGTATTGTTCTATTCATACACTATTCATTCATTTTCCTGACCTAGCAGATAATCACCTGCTTCTCAGTACATTTCCAAAAGGCATAAACATGAATTTTGCTGTGCTAGCAAATACTAGGTCAGGGTGCATCTTGCAGTTTCAGAAAGCATACTGTGGTTTGAAAAATCATCTTATAATTTCATACAGAATTAAGCTGTACATAAAATAGAATGAAAATGTGTTAACCCTTTTAGCTTCTAATAAGCATTAGACATATATAAATGAATATTTTTCTGACATTTCCCCCCTGTTAATACTTTTTATTCTATTTTCAAAAGCATAAACAGTTTACTTCTTCTCCTAACCTCTTCCATTCCGGATTTGCAGTTAAGAGAGTCATTTAGTTTAGACTTATGAAAGCATTTCAGTTTTCAACAACTCTTCAATTTCAGTACTTTGACACAAAGTCTCAGAAACTGATATGTCTATAAAATCTTTGATTAACTTTTTCATGTAGGGAATACCACAACAAATGCATGCTCCTAATAGGAGTAATCCCACACAAATGGCAATCAGGATGTTCATTAGGATGGAACCCCACCCCCCAAACAAATTCTGGAAAAAGTCCATCAGAGGGTTTGGGCCTGGTTTGGTCATGATCGACACTTGCTGGATCACCTCACGATGGTCATTTATCTCATGCTGGTTGTCAGGAATATACTAACAGCATTCTTCTTTGATTAAAGCACACGTACCACCTCTCGCCGCAAGGGTGAAGTCGAGAGCCATGCGATTTTGAAGCACCACAGTTCTCATAGCATTTAGTTCATCAGTCACTAATTCGAGGAAAAAAAAAGTTGCATTGCTCATAATTTCGAGAAGCTTGGACAGTTTTCTCAGCTCCCAAATCGATTTCACTGCGCTATATGCAGGGGCTATGCCTGCCCATGATATAATAGTGTCACTCAAGTCCATGTGTGTCAGTTTATCTTTGTTTTTCATGGAGTTATAGTTTCTCCACCCTGCTTCGATTCATCCCACTGGATTCTCAGGTCTCTTGATTGGATTTCCAGGTTTACTGCTGACCTCTCTGACGTTTCGAATTTTCCGAGGCAAAGCTGCAGTGTGTCATATGGCCGGAACAGGTAACCCAAAAAACAACTGCTGGACCAATTCTCAGGTAGCCATTTGTATGCCTTTTTCCCACAAACAAAATAACAATTCTCTACTTTAGTATTGATATATGCTTGCCCTGCATGAAACATTTTCTTGTCAATAATAGAAAGTTGCTTCAAAAGAACAGGATTATGTTGTATTTCACTAACAGTTTTTTTCATTTTCTCAAGATATGAGTCATAGTTTGCATCACAGATAGTTTCTGCCTTATTAGCCTTAATATAACATTTATAAGAAACAGTCACATTGCAATTGCTCCAACCCACCTGAATAGTGTCATTTTTATAAAAACATACAATTCCTTTTTGTGTAACAGGTAGGTACAATGCTATTTTGTCTTGTGATTTCACAGGTGTAGTATCAAAAATCAAGTTTTCCCAGGTCTCATTGACCCCTAGGGGGAAAGCAGTCATTAATAATCCCCCGTATGTTGTTGATATAGCTGTGCAAATCCAGCAGTTCGAAACATTAAAAGTCTCAGCATACACATATTAAATTGCTTGGTAAGTGTTAAAGTTTGGATGCCAGTCTATGAGTAATGCATCACGTTTGTTCAGTTCAACTCATGTGGCTGACAAAAGGAAAGGTCACAGCAAAAAGATCATTGTTATCAGTATAGCTAACAGGATGATCATGCAATTTTTCTGAGGTTGTTCTGCATCCCTGTTTGCTCTATACCTGGTCATTTTGTTCTTGTTGTACAACAGTAACAAGGTATTTGTCCAGTTCAAAGTTCTTAACCAATTTACAGTGTGTCAGATGAATCCAGGATGCTCGATCTGTGATCTTGACTGCAGTGGGTGTTGACAGTAGCACTTGGTACGGCCCTTCCCACTTTGGAGAACTCCAATTTCTTTTCTTCACGACCTTCACCCAGACCCACGTGCCTGGGAGTGCTGCTGCTTCTGATGGTCTGGCTTGTTCTTTATCTGAAACAGAATTTAACTGCAGAAGTTTGTTATTCAAAAATCGCCTCATATACTCTGCAAGTGAACTGTCAGCCTCCTGGTCTGCAGGCATGAGAGGTTTCCACTGAGGTGTATAATATGCCCTGCCAAACAGTATTTCAAAAGGAGTTAATCCTTTTCCATTTGGAACAGTTCTCATGCTCAATAGTGAGTGCCAGAGGCAGACAGTGCACCCAGTTCCTTTGTGCCTCACTAATCAATTTCCTGAGCTTATTTTTCAGAACTCCATTGTGCCTCTCTACTAATCCTGCAGATTGGGGGTGGTATGCACAATGTTTTTTCAAGGAAATCCCAAAATAACGGCTCAATTGTTGTATGGTTTGATTTACAAAGTGTGTACCATTGTCACTATAGATCTTTTCCGGTATGGCAAATCTAGGAATAATTTCTTTAACGAGAACTTTTGCAACAGTAGCTGCATCTGGATTTTTGGTCGGAAAAGCTTCCACCCATTTGGAAAACATTCTATAATGACAAGACAGTACTTTTTATTTTCGCATTTGTTTAGTTCTATAAAATCCATACAGATAGTATGGAACGGATACGGTGGTGTAGGGAAACTCCCTTGCTTAGGCTTCAGTGCCCCCTGTGCATGATGCCTATTACAAACATGGCATGCTGCACAAATTTTTTTTTTTAGTTTGTAAATCCATACATTGTAAACACTCGATTCACTAACTGTACCATCCCCACTGTTGAGACATGACACTGCCCATGGCTCAACAAAGCTACATATCTAAACAAGTTAAATGGTAAAATTGGTTTTCTTTCTTTGGAGATGTACAGCCCTTTCTCAAGAATTGCTCCTTGTTTTATCCATTTTTGTTTTTCTATGTTTGTAGTAAGTGTCTGCATTGTTTTTAACATTTCTAAATCTAAAATCTCAGATTGTTGTAATTCCTCACTCAAAAGAAATACTTCTGAAGCTGATGCTGCCTGCTTTGCAGCTGTATCAGCTCTCGCATTACCTTTTGAAATCCTATCCTGTTGTTTGGCATGAGCTACGCATTTACAAATAGCTACTTTCTGAGGTAACTGAATAGATTCTAACAAATCTAAAATAAATTGCGCATGATTAATTGGTTTACCCATAGATGTTATCATTCCTCTATTTTTCTACTGCTGCGCAAAAACATGTACAGTATAAAAAGCATACTGGCTGTCAGTAAAAATGTTCATACGTTTATCCTTTGCCAAGGTACATGCCCTTGTTAAAGCAATCAATTCTGCTGCTTGTGCAGATAAGTTGTGTGGTAAAGACTTTGCTTCTAAAATCTCAGTATCAGAAACTACTGCATACCCCATTAGATTCTGTCCTGTAGAACCCCTTCTACACGAGCCGTCCACATAGTATGTCACCTCGGCATCATCCAAGGGAACATCCATGAGATCTTTTATAGGCAGTGTCTTTTGCTCAATCTCCTGCAGGCAGCAGTGTGGTTTGCCATCTGCAGGGGTTGGGAGCAAGGTTGACTGATTCAAAGTTGTACATCATTCAATTGTCATATGAGGTTGGCTCAACAGTACAGTCATACAGGAAAGATGTCTAGCAGGAGAAAGATATGCTACTTTTTCTTGCAGCAAAATAATCGCGACTGCATGAGGCACTCTCAATGTGAGAGGGTGGAACAACACTACTGAGGCTGAAGCCTGCACTGCCATTGCAGCTGCGACTACTGCTTGTACACAGTGGGGCAAGGATCACGCCACTGGGTCTAACTGTGATGAATAGTAAGCTATGGGGCGTTGTTTGTCCCCATGTTGCTGTGTTAACACTGATGTCATATAGCCCTGCTTACAATCTACAGTTTGAAAAAATTGTTTATGATAGTTCGGTAATTCTAAAACTAATGAGGATGCTATCAGTTGTTTCAATTTGCAGAAAGCTGATTCTGCTTCTGGTGTCCACTGTAATAAATCTTGTGCTGCCATAGGCTTCTTGAATATTAAGTTGGTCAGTGGAGCAGATTCCAAGGCATAGTTTGGAATCCAACTCCGACAAAATTAGTCGTACCTAGGAAGGACATCATTTCCTTCTTGGTAGTCGGTTTGGGTGCTTGTAATATTGCTGTTTTTCTGTCTTCATCTAATATTCTGCCTTCTTTGGATATTACATATCCCAGTTATTTAACCTGTTTTTTCCAAAGTTGCAGTTTGTTTTTGTTTACTTTGTGTCCTTGAGTGGCTAGAAATTGTAGTAATGCTATGGTATCTTCTCTGCATTCTTGCTGGGTGGGGGCTGCCAGCAGAATGTCGTCTAAAGTAAAATCTGGCTGCCTTTCGGTGGGATAAATCCCGCCAGGTTACTTGCCATTTCCTGTGCGAATATTGTTGGACTCTCACAATATCCCTGTGGTAGTCGCGTGTATGTATACCTTTTCCCTTGAAATGTAAATGCAAACCAATGTTGGCTGTCAGGGTGTATCGGTATTGAGAAAAACGCATTGCTAATATCTGCCACAGAGAAATACTTCTGTTGAGGTTTCAAATCATTTAATAAGGTGTGTGGATCTGGCACCATAGGTGATCTAGGTATAACTGTGCCATTTACAGCTTGTAAATCTTGGACCATATGCCATTCTCCATTTGCTTTCCTAACAGGAAATAAGGGTGTATTACATGGCGAATCGGGAGATTCTATCAATACTCCTTCCTTAAGTAAGGTTGCTATTATAGGTTTGATTCCTACTTTTGCATCCTTTCTTAAGGGATACTGTCTTTTGAGGTCTAAATGCTGACTTTGGAGTGATAGTGACTGGTCCTGCTGTGCGAATAATTCCTACATCTGATTTCCCTGTTGACCAGAGAGTCTCTGGTATGCCACGTAAGGCCTTTTCCTCTTCCTCTAGTAAGAGTGCTACTCAGCTGTCCTCACTTGCCTCCAAGTGCACAGCTGAGTGTGTCTGTGTTATCCAATTCAACTTCTGTTTTTGTACTCCCTGTTCTGACAGTTCTAATTCTGTCTGTTTTTCCCACCTTGTGACTTTTTCTCCTAGGTCTGCCCACCTCATATTCTTATCTTTAGTCAAACTAACATGTGGTAATCGATTAGATTTGTAAAGTGCTAAGAATTCCTGGGGCAATGAACAGCTAACTACACTGTTTCCTTCTGTGTCCCAGTACAGATTAAGTAATACTAATCTGTTAGCATGGTTTCTAAACAGTTCTTACTCATATTCTTTATCAGGTCCTGGTATGCTACAGTAATATAGAGTACAATGCAACAAATGTTGTTTATCAGTGTCAAGGGAGGGGGATTTACTGATGGCTACGTTCATCAGTTCTTCGGTTTCTGTCCCTTGACCAGTCGTAACCGAGTCCTGGCTGTACCAATAAAATGTTTCACCCTCTGGTCGCACCACAAAAGTATCCATTTATCGCTGTGCTTCCATACCCTGCATAGTTGGAACTACTGCTATGCCAAATATCTGCATAAGGTCTCTGCCCAAAAGATTTACTGGGCATTTTGCAGAAACAACAATTTTGCTTTTCTGGGTCATCCCTGAAACAGGGTCAGTTATTGCTAGGTTGTGGGAGAGTGGCTCCCGATACAGCTGTCCATTAGCTGTTTTCACTAATATGTAATCAAGTGATTCTGAATTTTCTGGTAGTTTGGAAGGATGTATCAGGGTCCGTGAAGCCCCTGAGTCACACAGGAATTTAACTTCCCTCCCCTCTACCAGAAGTGTAACTTCTGGTTTTGTGTCTGCTAAGTAGAGCTCTAAGCTCAATAATGCTAAATCCAAGATTTCATTTTCTTCATTATCTGTGATTTCATGCACATCCTCTATTTCTTCTATCACATTCTCTACTCCCTGTATCACATTCACATTTGTCTTTTCTTGGTCATTTCTTTCTAGTGATTCTTGACCATCATAGTCAGTCCTCACCCTCCTTATCTTCCGTAGTTACCTTCTTATTTTGCCTGCACTCCCTTGCCAAATGTCCCTTTTTTCCACATTTAAAACATTCACCCCTTTTCTTTCTCTCTTCAAACTCCTCTGATCGCTTATCAGATTGTTTGTTTCCCTGGGCATTTTTCTTACCCTTCTTCCCGGACTGTACTGCAAAGACTTCTGCTCCGTCTTCTACTGCAAATACTTGAGTTTTCTTTTTCTTTTTGCTATTAAAATGCCTTTCGGCATGCCTTGCATATTCAAGTAATGACTGTAATCTACTCGTACGATGATCTACCATGTGCTTTGTAATAAAACTACTTATGGGTGCAATACTACCCTTCAAAAATGCATTCTTTAGTTGCTGCTCATATGGGGAATCATGTGTTTGGTCTTCAGGTACCTGCATTCCACAATGGTTATTAAAACACTCTAATAATCTGGCATAATATCTATCAACAGTTTCACCTTCTTGTTGGATGCATTGATTAATGCAAGTCCAGTCAGCCCTAGGCGTCCATTTCTCAGAGATTCGATCTGTCAGACCATTTACTCTGTTATCCAGTACTGCGTTACTATGTGGGAGTGGCCTATGTTCTGCGTCACGGGGATTCCAGTTGCCACTGATCATGTGCCAATCTGGACCCATAATTTGTCTGACTATTTTTTCTATTTCCTCTCCATTTAAATGGTAACTTAACCTCATGCCCTGTAAGTCTTCTAAGAATTTTCTAAAATTAACTTTTGGATGGGGAATTCCCTCTGTGGCTTTCCGGATGTCTTCCGGTGTCCACGGTCTATATACTAGAAGAGTTGGGTCCTGTCCTGCTTGTGTATTTGGTACTTCTATGAGTGGACATATCTCTTCTTCACTCATAGCTTGTGAATTTTTATTTATTTCATACAATTCAATATCCCCTCTTAAGTTGCGTGTTCGAGATCTAGTCTCGACAGGATCTCTGACAAATGGTTTTGATTTCGCAGGGACAGTTGGGCATAGCGGAGGCAGATCTGCTTGTCCACTTGCTTCATATTCTGGTAAAGGGAGCGGAGGGGGTGGAGGGGCCGATGCTATTACCAAGTTATTGTCTTCTTTATCTAAAAACATTGCTTTTGAATTTTTATTCTTTTGTTCCCTGCGGTTTGCTTCCTCAAGCCACCTGTGTGCCTGAGGAACTCCCGATTGATGTTGCTTTTTTACCTGACCTTTTGCGTCTGATTTAAGTTGTTTGACAAGTTTGATAAGTGAAGGTTTATCTAATTTGCCCTCAAATTTGTATTTATTAACCCATTTTGTATAGTATCTAACGTTATCGGCACGTTGTAATTGCATATATTTCACGTCTTCGGTTAATGGCGGATCTCGGGATCATTTTGTGCACTTATTTCTCATGTTGTCTTAACTTAGAAATTGTTACATAACCCTTCTTAGCATGTGGTACCACAATTTTCTCTTTTTCAGAGTTTATCTAGAATAACTGCCTACCTTTCCTGTTTCCCTGATCTATGACAAGACAGCAATCTTTTTTGTCCCTGATTTATATAAAATCTCCCTGACAAAAACAAATACTGTAACAAGTCCCTGATCTGAAACGAAGAAAAGGTAAATTCCTCCTTACCTGAGCCTCCATGATTGTTCGTCTCACTGCTGGAACTGTTGACTCGTCCTCCAATCGCAGATCAGAAACAGTGGCTGGCCTCTTTTGAACGACAATTCAGTCGGAGGTCTTTCAGAGCAGAAGAACTGATGTGGCCTCTTCCCCATATGGTTTCATGCCACCGGGCCCATCTGACCTGAGCTAGAGCGAGAGTTTTCCGGTCCGAAGGACCAATCTGTCAAAGGAAAAATAAACTTCAAAAATGATCAATACACGGCAGGTTCAGGTTAAGGCACTTTAATCTTGCAGCAAGGAGACAAAAACGTGCTAATACAGAGTTTGTCTAACTAAAATTCGGAAGTAAGTCCATCTTTATACACTTTCTAGTAAGACATTGCCTACCAAGCTGACGTAACAGATCACAAGTTTTAACATCATCATTTCATAGCAGCTGTTTTTCCATGATTTTCTGCTTGCACTATCAATTTTATGAAAAACTTCCTAAGAAAAACAACGTGGCCTTGGTGACCACCGGTTAGATACAACTTCCCACTATGTTATGTTACCATTCAAGGTACTATAGCTAATTCGAGCACAAAGCAAGTACAGATTCTTCAAGCAGTCTTTTGTTTCATGTATCTCTTCTTTTCTGCAGCTGTGCATGTTCTCATAACACGAACAGAGCTGATTGTTCATTTTCAATCATATTATAGAAAACAGTATTGTTCTATTCATACACTATTCATTCATTTTCCTGACCTAGCAGATAATCAGCTGCTTCTCAGTACATTTCCAAAAGGCATAAACATGAATTTTGCTGTGCTAGCAAATACTAGGTCAGGGTGCATCTTGCAGTTTCAGAAAGCATACTGTGGTTTGAAAAATCATCTTATAATTTCATACAGAATTAAGCTGTACATAAAATAGAATGAAAATGTGTTAACCCTTTTAGCTTCTAATAAGCATTAGACATATATAAATTAATATTTTTCTGACACTGCTCCCAAAAAAAATTACGCCCCATACATAGTTGCCCATTTTGCACACATGTCCCCTGTACACATAAAATGTAATTTAATTGGCATTACAACATACTTTGTTGTCCTCACCCCTCTCTCAGGGGTTGAAGGTTTCATATTTACCTCCAAATTTATTCCATATGCACAGCTGTTGCTGTTAAAGAAATGGGCAGCTATGGGCCTTCCCTACACCCGTCCTGCACATCCCGAGCTATTTTCCCTACTGTCTTTCTCTCTTTGTGCCCCTTTTTCACCACTTTCTTATCTCCCCATTTTCTTTTCTTTCATAAAAATGAGTGTGGGGGTTAGCGGGAGTAAGCACTATTAAGCAGTAGTTAGCGGGTTTGCACGAGTGTGCGCGTGTTTGCGCTTAGCTAAGCATTGCTAAGCATCAAGCAAACCTATTTACAACTGCTTAAAAGTGCCTTAGTCAATCTATATGTGAGGGCCCTTGTTCTGCTCAGCAGCAAAATAAAACACCTCTGTCAGTCTCAAACCCGGGACCTTGTACACACTACACTGCATGAAGTACCACTAAGCCACAGTAGATATACAGCAAGTTGGTGCCAAAATAAATATATCATGTATCAAAATGAGTGAATGTAAAGGAAAAATAGGAATGCCATACCACACAACTTGTTCTGAAGATCTTTACCAACAGTTGTTGTGGGATTACATTACATGACTGTGATAAGAGAAGCAGCCATTCTAGCAGGAAATAATGTTACAGCATCACTTTACAAACCCCACACAGCATCACATCAGGACAAACACTGGCATATCTGTTTAGGGCAGAGGCCATACCTCCCAACTGTGCCTAATTTTTAGGGATGTCCCTGATTTTGAAAAAAAAATAGCTCTTGTCCCTCTGAATCCCTCTGAAAACTACTGAATTTGGCCAGAAAGGTGGTGAATTACACATAATGAGCAATGACAATAATTAAGAGTTAGACACTTCTTTTACTTCAGAAAAGGTGTATTAATCCATATACTCTGGTTCTCTCAAAGTCTCAACTTAATGGCACTAATATTTTAAAGGTGTCCCTGACTTTTTCTCTACATTTCCCTGAGTCTGTTCAAATATGTACCTGAGTGTTTGAGAGGTCTGGCAGAGGCAGAAACACAGAGGCATAGTAGCCTTTCTGCTGTTACACACTGTGCAAATAGCTTTGGAAGGAGTTCCGGAAGCATACCCTTATGTAGGAATACAACACTGAAATACAAAAGGATGTAGCCATGTACTGGTAGCAACCATCTGTAACAATGCCATTGCTCTAGTGCTGAAAAGACCTGTGTGGTGCACAGACAAAGAATAACAAGCTAATCTCTGGCTACCATGTGGATAGGTCCACAGTTGGGAGTTACGTAGACAGACTACTTGCCTTGATAAACTAACATGAACACAGCAACCATGTAAGTCCAGCAAGATAAAATGTACACAATAATACGTACGCTCTCTGTACTTCTGCTCCCCTACCCAAATGTAAAATATACCTGTGTGTGTGTGTGTGCAGGGTCTACCAAGGATGTAGGTAAGCATACTCACAGTACTGAAATGTGTCCAGTTTTCTTGAGCAGCTTGTGCTAATGTCAACACTAAAAAAGCACAAACTGTTTAGAACTGAGTAAATGAATATTCACAGTATAGCAGTTCTCAAACAATTCTTGTGCCAAAGGAATACATCTCAATAACTAGCTTTGTATGGCAGTTAATTGTAAAATTTGAAAATAAAGTACATCCTCCCATGTATCTTGTGTTAGAATTTTGAGGGGTGAGTATATTTCTACACTGACAAGTGTGTACTGGAAGCAGCAACATTTAGGTCTGAGTACAAAATGTAAATCACTGGCTACACCCCCTGGCTTCTGATATAAGAACTATACCAACCTTCTGTCTTAAACAATGATATCCACAGCAAACAAGGATGATCTCCATCTTGGAAAGCTGAAAGGGCCATGCCTATCCGAGATAGCAATTTATAGTACTGGGTTGCTATGTCAGTGATTACTGCAATTACTACACAGCAGGATGCATGCAATTAGCAAATGGTGCCCTCCAATTGGTGCAGAGGCCATCACACGCTCATGTGCAAATACCTACAAAAGCAGGCTGCAATCGCTGCCAACAAACTCAATCGCTCTATTGCAGAGACTGAAAGAGAGAGAGAGAGAGACAGAGAAAAGGAAAAAGAAAAAGAAATAATACCAAATCATACAAAGGAAAGGTATGTGACACATATGTATTTACTTGCATGTAGTAGATGTTTTGAAAGAGTAGTCTACATAATGTGAACCATTCATATGTGGCAGCAGTACTTATCTATGCACAGATGTCCTGCTTAACTACTGCTATGGACAATACTGTGTGTACCTGTAGGCAGTGGGACATACCTGTGAATTGTGTAGCTCAACAATAAATGTCAAAGATCTGATCCATGTTATCTGTGTTCTGTACAGTAGTGTGGCCAATGGCTGTTGGGGGAATTAGCACTGACATTATATAAACATGGGTGTGACAGAACAACACATGCATGATAGTCATATTAAAGTGTAGCTTAGCATTGGCAACTGCTGTAGTAGTCTAGTATGCCTATCTAGCATTTGTAGCTATATGTACCCCCTCTAATGTTAGTGTGTGTTCACATGTGACACCTGTTTGTGTTGCAGCAAGGCCCAACAGTTCAGCTGTGAGGTCCAGGGACTTACAACAGTGTGGACCTTGTGTGTGTATGCCACACACATACTGAGAAATATATATGTGCCATATATATTCACATCTGTAAATGTGCATAGAGCAGGGGCCATATTGCAACTGTTTGTGAAGGGTGGAGATATATATGTTGGTGGAGGTTAGTATGCACATATTTGTATGTAGGTTTTAGTGTGTGATGAACAAGACAGCATACAGTGCTGGTATATGACATGTGGTGGTTAAACAGTGTGGGTGGTTTGTTCAGTTTGCAATGTTGAAGCCAGTGAGGCCTGCTAAAGCTACCTGGGCTGTGAAAACTTTCAATGCATTTATCACAAAACTGTGCGATATTATTACATTACTGTACACCTCACATCCTTTGTATAATTGATATTCCCACATTGAAAGGTGAAATGTATATGTGCCTACATATATATGTATATGTACACCAATGGATGTGTATATGTACATATATATATATATATATATATATATATATATATATATATATATATATATATATATATATCTAGAGAGAGAGAGAGAGAGAGAGAGTCATATATACTCATACACACCTATATCTACTTGTTGCAATAGATTCTCTGTACTGTTGACTGAATGTGATGGTCAGTGTGTTTGTGAATATATCAAAGATATGTATTTGTGGGATAGCTTAGTGGGAAACTGTTTATGTTCATAGGTTCATAGGTAAGTACTAGGCTATCTGCCCATGGGCATTTATAAGCCTAGCCACAGAGTGATGGCTTTCGCCTCCCCATTAGATTAGTAACCTGGGCCTCTGTCAACAGGGCTCCTGAAGTGATCCCAGGGTAGAACTTACGATTACCCATCCACTCATCAAGATTTCTCTTGAAGAGGGTCAGAGAGGAGTTCTGTCGAATATGGATTAGGATTCTATTCCAGAGTGATGTCATGGTATTATGGGTCCTTGCTTTGATCCCAGCAAAAATTGTGTATTCTGTTGCTAGGCAGAAAAAGTGCTATGGCATACAGTGTGATTAAGTCCCTTGGTTTTAACTGGGGTGTGTCATTGGAGGCTAAAGCACTACATCTATGATTATTGATTGGTACTGATGTTGAATACAAATCCTGTGCGTACTGTAGTACTACTTGAAGCTCTGGGCCTGTACAGCAAAGTATGGTGTATGTCCACATTGCTTGCATCCATTGTTTTGTGTGGTCCCTGTATTCATCACACATTACATTCCCCAAGATTAATGTTTTGTAAGTACTGACACACAGTACTGTATAGTACACACGTAAAGCTTATCTGGGTTGCCATACCTTTGTATCCTGTAATTATGTCTGATGTGTGTGTGCGTATGTCTGTAACATGTCCTCTGTCATATGTGTGGTAAAACATATAACTGCGTATCTAGCAACATTTATAGTGGACTACAGCAGTATGCGACCTATATTCCCAATTGTGCACATATTTTGGCCATGGGTTTGCCATTAACAAGTTGTGTGGTATAATAGTAATACATTTACTGGACCTTACACTCATTGTGATGGATGACGTATTTCTTTACACATCAGCTTGATGTATATCTGCTGTGGCTAGGTGGTGCATTGTGTTGCATACAGTGTGCCAGGTACTCTTGTATAGTCTTATATAGTGATTTTATTTTGTTGCTGTGCAGAACATGGTTCATTAGCTAGAGTGAGCCAGGCACTTTCAAGCAGTTGTGGGGTGAGCAGTGATAAGTGGTAGTTAAAGTGTTTCACTCTCAGTTAGCTAATAGGTTGCTATATATGGCAGTTAAGTGATACCTGTACTGTATAATGTTAAATGTGCCATATGACTTGCTCAGACATATTTTTTCTTTATGTCTTCCAGGGATCATGGCACATCACAGAAATTCCAGCTATATTAGTGATGAAGATGAGATCATTACTAGCTGTATGATTCAGCACTACAGTCTAATGTTCTCACGAACCAGCCAGAACCAGCTGGAGCGTAGTGCAATATGGCAAGATGTTGTCCAGAGGGTCAATGAGGTAGGCCTGCTTAACCAAACATATGAGCAGGTACGCCACCACTGCAGTGATCGACTCAGACATGTCCGTCAGTGTGCTTCTGATGTGTGGAGACAACAGCTTGCAACAGGAGGTGGTGTTAATATCCATCCCCCCTCACCAGAGTGGAGGAGCTGCTCCTGAGCCTTGTGGCTCCTGCCCAACAACAACAGCAGCAGACATATACCATGATGGAGGTTGGAGCCACCCAGAAAACACACATGGAGCATGCAGGTAACATGGCATATCTGTAGACTACTGTTATCTGTATTGGTCGAGCATGCATATGTGAGATGTGGAGTGTGTAGTTAGAAGATGTGGAGCCTGTGGTTGTGCAATACTGATCATTTGGAACATAATCTGTAGCCCTGTGAATGCAAACTGTTGTTGTACTGTAAGATTGCAAACACACAGTAGCAATGCCACAGTTGTGGCCACTGACAAACTGTCTCATCTCTATGTAGGTCCCTCTGGGGTGACATCAAGGCAGCAGACAGATGCTGGTAAGTGTGTTCTACATTTATTATTGCAAATGAAAAGTGCATGTCATAGTTAAGGTGTAGGCCATGTACACATGTAACACACCTACCCATAATGCATGCTGTGCATATTTGGTGTAAGACCATGCACACCCCACTAATGTGATTAGCTGCCTCAAACACATGAAATACCCAGATCATCTCAAACAAATGTGGCTACAATGTAGTGACCATTGGATAGGCAAAGTTGATACTCAACATACACATAACATACACAACTATGTCATACACAGAGCATTTTAACATGCTACACATAAAGGATTCACAAACCTTCTGTAAAAACACACTCCAGTATCCAAAATCTGATCCACACATTACACATAATATACCTGAAAGGTAGAGGCCTATCATGGGGCATTTAAACACTCTGCAACACACTGCACATTCATGTCAGAGAATGCTCCTTATTGGCCTCCTTACAAATCCATGTAACAACTGGTTGTGAAATGGTGAATGTAGCCAAGGTAGTACAGTTCCGGTACAGCATGATTAGTGCTGGTTTGGGAAACATTTGTAGCCTTGAGTGACCACATGATGCTTCATGATGATGGCCTATGGTACTATACCCCATCCAGTTATTGTAACCACAGTACTACACATAGCTTTCATTGCTATATACCTCAATGTTGTGTATGTGCAAACATATGCACCTCTAAACAATATGCATACCAATCACCATTTGCACAACTGACACATATATGTCTTGTGATGCTATTGAGTGGCTAGGTCATATGACACACATTGGGTATGTGTGATGTTTAAATATGCAGTTGTGTTTTAGCATGCCATGTCATGGATGACACTGGCATGTCCACAATATGATCTACACTCACCATAACTACTGTATATTGGGTATGTGGACGAATGGTATTCCATCAATTATACATGCATCACTGATGATATTGTGTGAATACTCATCATGCATGTCTAAAACTATGTCCACAATTATTTGCTAAAGACACAGAGGCTGTAATCAGCATTGGATACCTATCTGACACACAGATACACATCCAGCCATGGTATGTAGACCTGCGAGTTATGGTGCCCAGTACATTACAGAGTTTTGAATACTTGCACAGCAATGTTGTGTCCATGTACGCATTGCGTTCCAGGGGGAGGCCAATCACCTAATAACAAAACACATGCATCAAAGCCATGTATAGTGCTAGTAACAAGGACTGTCTACACTTGCACTGCATGCTGTTGAGCAACACATGTCCTGCATGCTGACATGTGTGATATGACTGGTTTGCTTGTGATACTGTACCCCACCATCACCTGCTATTGTGTATGTTCTGAGATTGCTGGTGTTATGTGTGTGTGTGTGTGTGTGTGTGTGTGTGTGTGTGTGTCTGCTTTAGGGAGGAGCGTATTTGTGTGTGTGCATGTGTGCATGTGTGCATGTGTGCATGTGTGCATGTGCGCATGTGTGCATGTGTGCATGTGCACATGTGGTCTGACATCATGTTCATGTCTTAAAGTGTGTGTTCCCTATTTTCCTCTCACAGGTACTGAGGTGGGGCTGGTTCAGTACAGCAGGGAACCTGATATCACTGAGACAGACAGTGATCATGAGGATACGTGTGTTGAGGAACAGGCAGGTTTGTCAGGGTCTGTTGTTGGGCCACCAATTGACAGTACACAAGTCTCCACCCCATCCATGCACACAGTCATACTGCCTGTACATCTATCATCACCATTGCCCTTAGCTGAGGGACAGTGTACGGTTGGCACTGGCCAGGACAGTGTGGTATCTATGGCACATGTATCAGGACACAGCAGTCATAGCCAGATGTCTGGAACAGTACCACATAGGCAGATGCCCAAGGGTTCTCGTCAGAGCACTGCTGGTCATCATGCCCCTGGCAGATGTGCCACAACTCTTTCAACCACATGCATGTTCCAGGCTGTCATGGAGGCACAGGCACAAATGGAGCAGTACACCAGACAGGGACTAAGGGCACAGAGGGCTCATAACACCTCTGTAAATGACAGTATCAGTGACTTAGCAGGTGTCATATGTAATTACACTGAGGTCATTGATAGACGTTGGGGTGAGACATTGTATGTCCTACACAATGTCATGTCCATGTGTCAGGACAGTGTGGGATGGTTGAGACGTCGACGTGGATGTATGCCAGCAACATCAGCAGCTGGAGGTCACCGTGGATGTCCAGCAAGTCACAGCTGCTCCCGTAGTGCCAGTACCAGCCCCAGCAATGTTGGGGGGGCTGTCCATAGACCGTCCTAGAAGACCACGTGCACGTGGCTCTGGCCAGTTCCAGCAGGGACCTGGATCCAGTGGACATATATAAACCTCTGAGGAGAGTACCCAGTCTGGATTAGTACCTGATACTGTCTGTAGCACCCCTGCCAGGCACAGGTTCTGTATCCATGGCCAGAGATGGTGATCTGTAAAGCCTGCCAGGTACAGTCTGTAGCTGTCCCACAAATCCCCGTATATGGCAGCCACATGGTGGAAATCTGTGCATGCAGACACACACACAGAAACCAGAAACCTAGGGAAAATACATAACCACACACATTACATCAACACTGGCCCATAACAGTACTCATGACCCTCACACACACATGTTGATTGTATGGCTCATTGTAGGCCTCTGGCAAACCAACAACACACCCTGTGCATATGATGAAACCTGTGCCACCTCCTGTCATCTGTAACATTGATGCAGGAACAGGCTAACATAGTGCTGATGCACAGGGTGACTTTGATAAAGTATAGCAATGGTTGAATGTGTAGCATGTTGTCAGCAGTAAAGTGTAATGATATCCTTGAAGGTGTAGCTGAGCAGGCATGATGCATTAAAGCTGTAATTAGCAATGTTGTATTGTTTCCACCAGTGTTTATTCCAATTGTGTTTTGTTTGCCCATGTGCCACTTGGCTGATGTGTGTAGTTGTGTCAGCATGTGTTATACAGTGGACAGTAAGTGTGGGGTGTGTGCAGCACAGGTTTGCAGGTGTACATTTGTGAACATGGTGAAGGTGTGCTGTCTGCATGTACATGCATGTTGGAGACATGGGCAGGGTGACATGCCCTGTATTGGCCAGTGTTAACACTCCATAGTTTCTATTGGTAGCCAGTATGCATTGTACTACACATGTTTTGGAACTTGAGTACGCATGTGTGTGTATGACATGGGTTGACACTGTGCTGTGGGTGATGCTGTTGTTCCTATCTGTCATTGGTTTGCATTACTAAGGTTAACAGTGTCCCAGCTGCATAATCCTGTATTAATGCACACTGTTCACCTGCAGGGTTGCATGGATTGTGCTATCACAAACACAAGAAATTCTCACTTATACAGTAAAAGTGCATTAGTCTCATGGACCCCTACCATAAACTAAATATATAATAGAAGGCATGATGTTATACCAAAAAAGAGTTACATACCAAGAAGGGATAACCTCTCTGGTCAGTATCATTTGGAAAATTCAATCCCTCAATAAACATACAAGGCAAGCTTCAAAATACAAAATGGCAACAATTCCAAAGACAACACTAAAACTGTCTTTACTGTTGTTCATAATCTACAGGGGAAATCTCAGATTGAGTCACAGTTAATGTAAATGGTCACAAAGTGCACTTATCTGACTGACATTACCAATTCCTTGTCAAACAGTTTGAATGTGGATTTCACCACCCTGTTGCTATACAAGGGCCACATTTCCAGATCTGCAGAACGTAATACCTGATGATTCACAGAACTCTAGTTAAAACATCTCTTTAACAAGGTCCACATCACAGTGGCAATGGTACTGGACAGTGTCCCTGGCTGTGTCATATACAAGCTGACATATGAAGTCACCACTCACCTAAACGCTCTGTCCAGATGGAGCCACTATACAGGTTACATACATGTGGAATGACATAGGGTAATGGTGTTCACAGTCCACAAGGGTTGAGCTACAACGTCTTCTTCTCCTTTCGGATGCTCCCATTAGGGGTCACCACAGTACATCATCTGTTTCCATGTCTTCCTGCCCTCTGCATCTTGCACTGTCAGACCATCCACCTGCATGTCCTCTCTCACCACAGCCATAAACCTCATCTTAGGCATTCCTCTTTTCCTGTTACCTGGTGGCTTCATCCTTAGCATCTATTTCACAATATACTCTGCATCCCTCCTCAGCACATGTACAAACCAACTTAATCCTGCCTATCTGGCATGGTCTACTAACCTTCAAACCTGGCCTGACCCTATAATATACTTATTCTTAAACCTGTCCACCCTCGTCACACCCAGTGCAAATGTTAACATAAATTTATTAAGGGTAGAACTACAACAGGTCCTGGAAACTCTCACCCTATAAGCCAGACCAATGTTATCTGGAAGGCTATGGAGCACATGATTATGGAACTCATTAAAAGAGACATTATGAACCTGCAAACACTGCACCATACCCACTTAGGTTCTCTAAAGGCCAGATCATGGCTCCTACACCTAGTAGACTTCAAGCCAGTCAACAAGGCTATAGGTGAGGGAGGGGAGGTCAACACAGCCAAGCTATAGCTCACCAGCAAATCATACCCATCCCACATACTGGTATTAGACATAACCTCAACAGACTGACCATAAACGATTGTTAGATGATGGCTTGACAACTAACGCACAGATGTAGGACACACAGTAGCATTTGCAGCCTCCATGTACTATTCTATTCCAGTAACAAGTGGTATTCACCTGCACTCAGTCCTGGGACCACTCCTGTTTGGCATATAGCTTTCTTAGGTACAAGCAAACACAGTAGGGATATGTCTGCCCACATTTGATGAAAATGCATACTGTGGGCTATACTTTATTCTCCAGATGACACACACATCCTCCAAAATGGTATCATACAGATAGATACCTGGTGTCAAACTCATGCTGTAAAGCTATAAGCCTAAGAAAGCATAGTTATCCACTTTTAGAAAACAAAGTATCCTGAGAGTACCACATAGGTAGTAGCCCACAAAATGTGGAACAGGTACTAATGTATACATAGAGCCATGTGTTAAGTCATCTCTCCTTTGATAAACACATTACTAAAGGGTTTTGAAAATCCCTCTATGGGGTACATAAGCAATAAAGGGTTTGCATGCAGATCCACAGAGGTTATTGCACACTTATAATGATTAGTCATCTTTGCCAGACTTTGCTTGCTTTGGAACAGGTTTCAAATATACCTCAAGCATAAACCCTCACTCACACTCTTCAATAGAAACCGTAATGAGTGGATGTGAAACAGAAGCCATAGCCCAGGGATCACTGCAGTGGCCAAGCTTGTCACTAGCATACAGAAGTGACCTAAGGTCTGGGAAGTGCCAGCACGCTCTGGCAAAGATAACACATGCGTTCATGGAGAAAGCAGAGTACCCACCTATGAAATACTTGAGGTCACATGTATGTATATGGATTTGCCCCACAGCTACCTTACATGTGTAATGCACATACAGTTGTCATTGTGATATGTCATACACTATAAAAATCAAAACCCACTCCACATTGGCCAACAGTGTCAAACACCTAGAACACAGACACACACAGTCAGCAAGTGCAAGATTCAAACTCTTTCCTAACTACATTATAATACTACAGCAGTACGCATTTACATGATGCGCTAAATACAGTACTGGGATTTTACTTTTCCACAGGTATATTTGTAGGATGGTGACATCATCGGACTTGACAAAGATGAGTATACCACTTTTAAGGTGTTTGAGTAGTCTCCAAAAAGGTTGCTCCTCCCCAGGGGGAACACATACACACAGTTAGTAAGTGCAGGATTCAAACCCCTACCTAACTACATTATGATACTATAGCAGTATGCATTTCCACGACACACTATACACGTGACTGGGGTTTTACCTTTCCACAGGTATATTTGTAGGATGGTGACATCATCGGACTTGACAAAGATGAGCATACCACTTTTAAGGTGTTTGAGTAGTCTCCAAAAAGGTTGCTCTTTCCAAGGGAGACACACACACACACACACACAGTTGGCAAGTGCGGGATTCAAACCCCTACCTAATTACATTATGATACTACAACAGTATGCATTTATACAATGCACTATACACATTACGGGGATTTTGTTTTTCCACAGGTATATTTGTAGGATGGTGACATCATCGGACTTGACAAAGACAGGTATACCACTTTTAAGGTGTTTGAGTAGTCTACAAAAAGGTTGCTCTTCACCAGGGAGACACACTTAAACACACAGTTGGCAAAAACAGGCTTTAAACCCCTACCTAACTACATTATGATACTTCAGCAGTACGCATTGACATGACACGCTACACACATTAGTGGGATTTCACCTTTCCACAAGTATATTTGTAAGATGGTGACATCATCGGACTTGACAAAGATGAGTATACCACTTTTAAGGTGTTTGAGTAGTCTCCAAAAAGGTTGCTTCTCCCCATGGAGACACACACAGTTGGCAAGTGTGGTGTTCTTAATCCAAACTAAGTACGTCTTTACACTTCAGCAAACAATATGGAGTTACATGGCGCAATACAGACATTACTTGCTGACAGTTTGCACAAAGGTTTTTTTCACATTTGCTAACCTCAGCAGGCTTATCATACTAGGTGTATTGTGAGTGTATTGTATGCATAGGCCATGACCATATCATATATGGGTTGATGCACCACATCCTGGCACACACAGGGTCAAACCTTGAGTAGCATCTTACCTTCACCTACATGATACTGCAGTATAACAGAAAGATGATAAACTTCAACAATTGGCTGAGCTTCTGGTGTCATTCGAAGGGGATCCAGTCTCTGTCTGCCTGTGATGACATGATAGACAAGCCTTGTTGCTTCACTACAGATGGTTTGCACCTGTCGCCCCTATGCTTCTGAATACTGGCCAAGGCTTGTGCTGTCCCCATATTACCTTTTTTAGGCAAGGCTCAAAGGTTCATAGGTTCATAAGTAGGTACTAGTCTATCGGCCCTGGGGCCTATACAAGGCCAGCCAAAAAGATACTCTGGCCTTTGCCACCCAAGAAATTTATTTTCCTGTGCCACTGTTGTGCAGAGACACAGAAGTGATCCCCAGGGTGAATTTCCTATTTCCCATCCAATAATCAAGATTTTCCTTGAAGAGTGCTAATGAGGAGCTTTGTTTGATATAGATAGGTAGTTTATTCTGGAGTATGTGAAGTCTGTGGGACAGGAATCTATCCCTCTGGCATGTTCTGTTTATTGTGGTGACAAGGTTTAGGTTCCTAGAGCATGTAGGTTCATAGGTTCATAGGTAGGTACTAGGCTATCTGCCCAAGGGCATTTATAAGCCTAGCCAGAATGTGTTGGCTTTCGCCTCCCTTTTAAATTAGTTACCTGGGCCTCTGTCTAGCAGGGCCACTGAAGTGATCCCAGGGGTAAATTTACAATTTCCCATCCACTCATCAAGATTCCTCTTGAACAGAGTCTGCAAGGAGCTCTGCCTAACATCAACTGAGATTCTATTCCAGAGTGAGGGAAGTCTCTGGAACAGGAATCTATCCCTCCAGCATGTCCTGTTTATTGCTTTGCTGAGGTTTAATTCACTGGAGCATGTGGCTCTAAGAGATTTGTTTTTCTTGAGGTGGAGCATGTACTTTAATTCCGGGTTGGATATGGCGTTATACGTCAGGCATAGATCACATCTGAGCAGGCAGTAAGCAACCGAGTAGAGCTGGAGTTTCTTTAGTCAAGCTGCATAGGGCATCTCTTTGAGGCCCATGATCCTCTTGGTGAAGTACTTCTGTGGTCTTACAAGCTGTTGCATGTGCCAATTAAGGTACATACCAAATGGGGCACTGTACTCTATTATGGGCCTAATGAGTGATGAGTAGAGGGGCACAATGACCTCTCTTGATCTAGAGGTGAAGCCTTTCGTGATTAGGTGGGCTACACAGAAGGAATAACTAACCACTTTGCCAATGTGATTATCAAAGGAGAGGTTACTATCTACCTGAGTCCCCAGGTCCCTAATTACATTTTTCGTACCTAGTGGATTACCACCTATGTGGTAATTTGTGGGCACTTTGTTTTTTCCAAAGGGGATGACTATGCATTTTTTGCCATTCAGCTTGAGGCCATGGTTTTGACACCAGGTATCTGTCTCTGTAAGACCTTTCTGGAGGATGTCTGTGTCAGCCAGAGAGTCAATTATGGCCCCCAGTTTACAGTCATCTGGGAACTTGGTCAGCCATAGTCCTCCCGTGTTTGCCTGTACCTCAGAGACGTATATACTGAACAGGAAGGGTCCCAGGACCGAGACCTGTGGGATGCCACTTGTGACTGGTTTAGAGTCGGACATGGCACCTGCAACTCTGACCATGTCTGTTCTATCTGTGAGCCAGTTGGCCACCCATCTCGTGACATAGGGGTTAATGTTCAAGCTGGTAAGCTTGTCTATGATGCCAGAGTGGGAATGGTGTCAAAGGCCTTAGTGAGGTCCAGGTAGGCTGTGTGGACTATCTTCCCTTCATCTATGGCCTTGGTAACTGTTTCAAAGAAGTCAACTAGGTTTAGGAGGCAGGATCTGCCTTTAACAAAGCCAAATTGGGTAGGGTCCAGTATCTGGAGGTTCCCAATGTCTCTGTTTATGAGTTCCATGATAATTTGCTCCATAGCTTTGCAGACCAGGCTGGTCAGGCTTATAGGGCGATAGTTCCCAGGTTCTGTTGTGGCACCACCTTTGTGGAGCGGGATGACTGTTGCTGTACACCATTCTTTGGGTACATAGCCTATGGTAAGGTTGAGTCTGAACAGTGAATGTAGGTGAGGGTTTAGTTATTTTGGAGCTCATGTAAGACGCAGCCTGGGACACCATCCAGTCCCATTGATGCTGTGTTCTTAGCTTTGGAGAGAGCTGTTTTTACCTGCATGTCCATGAAGTCTGGGGCTCTGCATTCTTCTGGGATGGACACGGGCCCTTTTGGGGGTGAGGGGGGGGTGAAGTTTGTACTGAACTTGTCCACAGGATGTTGGCAATGTCAGTTGGTTCAGTGTATTTTTTGCCATTTTGCATTAGCTAAAAGCATATCTGAGAGTTGCCACCTAAATGCTTGATATAGCTAAAGAAAGCTTTGTGGTTATCTTTAGATTCCTTGGCAGCTTTCCTTTAGAAACTGGACTTGGATTATTTTATGAGCGATCGTACTTTCTTGCTAATAATGATCAGTGATGCCTTTCCTTTTTTGAATTTTGCTCTATCATGTGTTAGTTTCCTCCTTCTGTTGTATAGCTTATTTATGGGCAAGGACCACCAGATTGGTTTCTTCTATTTGGAGGAGTGAGTCTTGGTTTTAATTGGGATGGCTCGATCCATGCATCCCTGTAGATGCTCATATAATGCACGTGTTAAGGATTCTCTAGATTGGATAGCATTATCCTGTAGCAAGGGAGCTTTGAAACTTTCCATTTCGGTCTTGAGAAATGTGAAATTTGTTTTTAAAAAGTTTTTCACAGTAGTTTTGTTGACTGGGGGGTGTCGGGATGTGGATGTCCAGTGTGATTACTTCATGATCTGATATTACCAGTGAGGGGTTTATCTCTGATGTGGAACTCTGATCCCTCATGTTGGTGATGATCAGGTCCAGTATGTTGTCACCTCTAGTGGGTATAGTGACCAGCTGTTCCAGGCAGTTTGAGTTTATAAACACTAGGAAGCATTGGGCAAAGGACTTTGTACTCGAGTAATTCTCCTAGTCAATGTTTGTGTAGTTGAAATCTCCTCATATCATGGTGTTTGGTAGGACCTTTATATTTCCCAGTGTTCTCAGGAATACTGAATGAGGGTCCTGAGACAAGGTATGTGATCTATGGCAGGCTACGATCTGATAAGCAGCTTTGCCCAATGTTAGTTGCACTTGCATTGTCTCCAAGGCCTCGTGCTGTGCCACTAACCTGGAGGTGTGGGTATCCTTTATGAAAATGGATACACCCCCTCCTTTAGTATTTCAGTCTGGGTGTTGGGGTCGACGCTCAGAGGGATTGGAATTTCTTTAAGTGGAGCATGTCCAACAGCTCTGTGTTTGACATAGCTTTGTATGTTATGCAGAGATCACCTCTGAGTAGGTGATATGCGACAGAGTAAAGCTGTAGTGTTTTGAGATGGTCTGTGTATGGCATGTATTTGAGGCCGCTAATCCTCTTTGTGAGATATTTCTGCAGGCTTTCCAGTTGTTGTAGATGTCTTGTAGAGGTACATAGCAAAAGGGGCATTGTACTCTATAATGGATCTAATGAGTGATGAGTAGAGGGGAACAATTACCTCATTTACTCTGCATGAGACACCTTTTGTGATGAGGTGTGCCATGTAGAAGGATTTCCTGACTACTGTGGCGATGTGATTATCAAAGGAGAGTCTACTGTCCACCTGTGTCCCAAGGTCTCTTATCACACTTTCGGTGTTAAGTATACTACCACCTATGTTGTAGTTCATGGGTACAGTGTTTTTACCAAAGGGGATGATAATGCACTTTTTGGCATTGAGCTTGAGGCCATGGCTTTGACACCAGGCATCTGTCTGAGTGAGGCCCTTTTGTAGGATATCCACATCATTAGTAGTCTCGATTATGGCTCCTAGTTTGCAGTCATCTGGGAACTTCATTAGCCAGAGACCTTCCATGTTAACCTGTACTTCAGGGAAGTAGATACCAAACAGAACAGGACCCAGGACTGAACCCTGTGGTACTCCACTTGTCACTGGTTTGAAGTCGGACTTGGAGTCTGCTACTTTCACAGTGTGGGTTGTGTCAGTCAGCCAGTTGGTAACCCATCTTGTGACATAGGGATTTATACCTAGTTTAGTGGGTTTATCCCTAATTCCAGAGTGGGGATGGTGTTGAAAGCCATGGCAAGATCTAGATAGGCTGTGTGAACCATCTTACCCTTGTCTAAGGCTTTGGTGACTGCTTCAAAGAAGTCTGTCAGGTTTAGGAGACATGATCTGCCTTTTACAAACCCAAAATGGTTGTGGTCCAGAGATTGAGGATTACCAATGTCTTTGTTTATAAGTTCCATGATGATACGTTCCATGGCCTTGCAGACCAGGCTCATCAGGCTAATGTACTGAACTTGTCCACAGGATGTCCATGGTGGCTCCCCCCTTGTGTAGTGGGATAACCATTGCTGTGCACCATTCAGCAGGCACAAAGCCTGAGGTGAGGCTATGATTGAACATGGTATGTAGGTGTGGTGCCAGTTTGTTCTGTAGTTCATGTAGAACACAGTCTGGGATGTAATCTGGTCCCATGGATGCTGTGTTCCTGGCTTTGGAGAGTGGTTTTTACCTGTGCAGCCATGATGACAGCAACTTTGCATTCTTCCGGTATAGAGATGTGCTCTTTCATGGGTGAGAGAGGGGTAAAGTTAGAACAGATCCTATCTGCCAGGCTGTTGGCAATATCAGTTGGGTCTTTTATTTAGTGTCATTGTGCTGTAACTCAGAGCAGATCTGAGTGTTGCCATTGTGATTCTTGGCATAGCTATAGAATGCTTTGTGGTTGTCTTTAGAATTAGTGTTGACTTTGTTTTCATAACTAGCTTTGGAGGATTTTATCAGGGATTGCAGCTTCTTCCTGAGGCTGACCAGGGAGCTCCTCCACTCATGGGATTTTACCCTCTTCTGCAACAGTTTCTTCCATCTATTGTGTAGTTTGTTTATGGCAGAGGACCACCAGATTGGCTTCCTTTTCTTGGAGGATAGTGTCTTGGTTCTGTTTGGGATAGCATGATGCATACACTCATGTAAGTGCTTATAAAGTGCAATTGTGAAGGATTCAGTAGTCTTAACAGTATTGTCCATTTGCATGGGTGTCCTGAAGTTCAGCACTTTTGTCTTAAGAAGCATGAAGTTGGCTTTGGAGATATTTTTTAACATGGTTTCCTTAATGGGGGGTGGGTCCAGAATGTGGATATGTAGGGTAATTAGCTTATGGTCAGATGGGACCAATGAGCCGTTGACTTCAGGTGTGGAACACCGGTCACTCAGGACAAACCAAACCCCATAACCAACACAAATAACCACAAAGTGAGCTAAATGCTACTCATTGCCAGAAGTCTCAGCCTCCAGATGCACACACTCAAGGCACTTCTCAGTATGGAGAATATTGATATATGTGCAGTAACAGAAACCTAGTTCAAGGCTCCAGAGAGCACATCAGCACTACCAGGATACTACTCATTCCATACCTTCCAGCATCAGAACCTGGATCATAGCACATAGGGTGGGGATGTATCCATATTCATCAAGGATACCTACACCTCTCTCTACATGCTCTCTACAGGATATGTACCCACAGAATGTTGCACAGCAACGTTCTTCACACTCCACAGGGGTGGGGCCATAAAAACCCCTTGGCATTCATGCCCTATGAGCCTGACAAGTCTGCTCTTTAAGGCAATGGAACCAGTCATAATGGAAGTCGACAATAAAGAGATTGTGAACCTTCACACAGTTGAGCACACCCAGTCTGGCTTCATCATATGCAGATCACACCTCCTGAACTGGGTGGATTTCTTTGAGACCATTACCCAGACTACAGATGATTGAAATGAGCTCAACACAGCCTACCTATACCTCATTACAGCCTTTGACACCATTCCCCAGTCAGGTATCATAGATGAACTCACCAACTTGGGCATGAATCCATACATCACAAGATGGATTGCAAACTGACTCACAGATAGATTCCACAAACTAAGAGTTGCTGGCTACATGTCAGACTCTACACCAAAAACAACTGGTGGCCCCCAGGGTTCAGCACTGGAGTCCCTCCTGTTTGGTATAGACTTCTCAAATGTACATGCCAACACAGGAGGGTTGTGGTTGGCTAAGTTTGCTGGGAACTGCAAAGTGTTTGCCATAATAGATTCCCCAGATGACACAAATCTTCTCCAGAAGGGACTCTATGAGACAGATGTGTGGTGTCAGAATCATGGCCTCAAGCTCAATGTGGAGGAATGCATAGTGATCCCCTTTGGTGAAAACAAAGTACGCACAAACTACCACATAGGTGTTACCCCCTTAAAACTGACAAGGTAATAAGGGATCTGGGGACACAAGTAGATAGTCATCTTTCCTTTGACAACCATGTTGCCAAAGTGATTGGGAAATCCTATGTGGCCCACTTAATCAACAAAGGGCTTGCATCAGGATCTGAAGAGGTAGTGATGGCCCTCTACTCTTAAGTCATCAGACCCATCATTGAGTACAATGCACCATTTTGGATGTACTCGACTATGCATATCCAGCAGCTGTAGAGACCACAGAGGTACCTCACCAAGAAGATTACTGGCCTCAAACAGTTGTGTTATGCAACACAACTGGTAAAACTAAATCTGTTCTTCGTTGCGTACCGTCTACTCAGATGCACACTCTGCCTAACATACAGAGCCATGTCCAACACATAACTGCTGAGCATGCTCTATCTACAGATAACAAAATTGAGTCGCCCTACACACTCCAGGGATATGAACCTCATCACAACAATGAATACAACATGCTGGTGGGATAGACTACCATCCCAGATACTTGCCTTACTGTGGAACAGAGTCCCAATGTACATCAGACAGAGCCACTTGCTGACACTCTTCAATAGGAACCTTGATGAGTGGATGGGAAACAGACAATTCATGCCAGGCATCACATCAGCAGCACCACTAAACAGGAGCTTAGGGTACTAACTATTAGAATGAGGGCTTGGGAGACTACCCAATGGGGTGGTGAAAGTTGCACAACTTGCCTAGGCTAACATATGCCTTATTGAAGATAGGTTCATAGGTATGTAGTAGACTATGTGACAGGTACATGTCTACAGAAAGTAGATATGTACTTCACTGTACTGTCATGTTGTACAGCAGGCACATGGAACACATACACTGTAATGCTTACAGATACTGGTGGCTGTTATGTACACTGGGTGAGATGTGCACCTTATGTCTTTTGTGCTATTGGGATGTGTGCTGGGTGGGACAGTCCTGGATGGCTCTCTGTCATGGTCATCCTCTTACACACATCTCTGCCCATCCATCTTTGGCTTATTATACTGTGTTCCCTATATATATATATATATATATATATATATATATGGGCAGAGTGTGCAGCTATCACCACACATGGAGTTAGTTCCCTAGGCCTCTGTGTAGTAGAGCTGATGAAGTGATCCATGGTGTGACAGTTCAGTTTCACATACACTCATCAAGGCTCCTCTGGAAGAGGGTCAGTGAGGGACTCAGCTTAATGTAGGTTGGGAGGGAGCCTGTTCCAAAGAAAGGGAAGTCTGTGAGTTATTAATGTATCCCTCCAACATGTTCTATTTATTGTTGTGATGATGATATCCCTAGAACATGTAGTACAGTGAGCTTGGGTTTACTTCAGATAGCACATGTACATCCGTTCTGCATTGGACATGGACCAGTCTGTTGGGCAGAGATCACCTGAGTAGACAGTATGCAACAGAGTACAAATTGAGTTAAGTTCAGTCTTGTTGCATGGGGCAACTGTTTGAGGCCAGTAATGCTCTTGTTGAGGTACATCAGTGGTCTTTCCAGCTGCTGAAGGTGCCTAGTCAGATTCATCACAAGTGTGTTGTGGTATTCTATGATGGGTCTGATGACTGATGAGTAGAGGGAACCTCCTTTGACCTACATGCAAAGACTTTGGAAATTTGTGGGAACACATAGCATGATTTTCTAACCACTTTGTGAATGTGTTTCTGAAAGTAGAGATGACTATCCACATTTGTCCATAGATCCCTTATTATTACCTCCATATTTAGGGTGTTGGCACCTATGTGATATTTGTATGACTGTAGCTCTAGGCCATAATTTTGACACCACATCTGTCTGACTGACACCCTTTTTAAGGATGTCTCTGTTGTCCCAAACATCGATTATGACAACCTTTTTGCAGTCATCCACAAACCTTGCTAAACATAGCTCTCATGTTTGACTGTATTTCTGAAAAGTATACACCAGACAGGAGGGGTCCCAGGACTGAGCCATGGGGGACAGCAGTTGTTATCAGCTTGAACAGGAGACCACAATTCTTACCTTGTGGGATCTATCTGTGCCCCAGTTGGCAATCCATCAAATGACATACGTGTTTATGCACAGGTTGTTGATTTTGTGGATATGACGTGTGTGGGATGCTGGAAAGGGGCTTTTCAAGGTCTATGTAGGCCATGTGTAGCTCATTTCATTGATGCATGTCCTTGGTGACTGCCTTGAAAACTGTCTAGCAGGTTTAGGAACCATGATCTGCCCCTGACCAAACCAAAATGGGTAGGGTTGGGTGTTTGTAGGCTCTCAATAGCTCTGTTTATGAGTTCCATAATGATGGACTCCATGGCCTTGCAGATCAGGCTTATTAGGCTTATAAGACAATAGTTCCCATGGTCTGTTGTGCACCAACACTCGTGGAGTGTGCCAAACGTTGCTGTAACCCATTCAACAGTTTCATATCTTGTACAGACGGTGAGTCTCAACAGACTGTTCAGGTGCAGGGTCTGTTTGTTTTTGGAGTTCATACATGACACAGGCAGGGAAACCATGTTATCCCATACATGCCATGTTTTTAGGTTTGGAAAGAGCTGTTTAACCATTCTATTTGTGATTTCTGGGTTTTCACAATCTCCAGGTATGATAATGGGCCCTTTTGTCAGTGAGAAGGGGGTAAATATGTATGAACCTGTCTGACAAGATGTTGGCAATGTCAGTCATGTACATGTATTCATTTACAGTTTGCACTGACTCAGAACATATATGAGTTTACATTGATATTTATGACATAGCGAAAGAAAGCTTCATGGTTCTCTATGGACTCTATGACCATGGCTTGGATAATGTTAGGAGTGCTCATTGTTTCTTGATGATACTGATCAGAGTATTATTGATCATCTTTGGTTTTTCACTTTCTTTGAACAACTTAAGTACTTGGAGTACATAGTTTGATTATGACAGGTGTCCAATATATTATATGGGTCTGTTTTCATATCAGTGTGTGCACAAGGCAGGATTGGTGAATAGTGACAAGTGTCTGGAGTAAGAACTGCAACTGCCAGATATGTGTGGCCCACTGCTGTACTCAGATATAGCCTAAGTGTGTGAGCATGCCCAGTATGACCTTTCAGTATGTTGCTGACTGAAATTTGCTAAATTTGTTTGTGTGTGTGAGCATGCCCAGTATGAGCATATATACTGTATGTGTGTGAAAATCAAGTTGGTTTTTACTTCAGGGCTCACCTTTGTGTTGTACATCAACAGGAAGCACAGTGTGCCTGCAGGGCTTCCATGAGTCATTCTACATGCAGTGGGGACAGCTATTATTTGTACATTTTTACCCGGGGGGGCACACCTGATTGTTACTGTGGGTGTACATAGGATGAAGGGTTCACCTGACACTTATACACATCTGCTACGCCTGCACTGCTATGTCAGGTACTCCATTTCACTCTGTACTGTTGCCTATCATACTGGCTTGAGGCATACCACTGCACTACAGACCTTAGCTTCCAATTACATGCATATTAGTTTGTGACTTCATAGCCTACCCAACCCACATCACACTGCCTGGCCTGCTGTTATCTGTCTGCATAGCCCTGGGGGGAGGTTACTCATATGCCTCTTCAGAGGCCATGATATAGCATTGCTTGTGTTTGTGTTTGTCTGCATTTGTCCTGCTGGCTGTGACTGTTAGTTATGTGACCCCCCCCCAACTGGTATGTGTGAGTGGATTAAGTTGTGTCTGTGCCAGTGAAATGCTGTCATGGCTTAGTGGTTCAGTACTGTGACTATAGTGCACAGTATCCTGAGTTTGAACCCTGTCACTGCTTTTTATTTTCCTGCTGGGCAGACCAGACTGCTTAAGGAACAGTAAAGCAGATGTGAGCATGTTTACCCGACTTTGCTCAATTTTGCCCGACTTTGCCCGACTTTGCCCAACATTGCCCAACATTGCTCAATGTTGCTCGACATTGTGCTGGTTAGCGCGGTGAGCAGCTACGCAATTGTATTTAAATATGCTCAATACTGGTAAAATGTGCTTAGCAGTGCTCTATATTGCTTAAAATAGGGCACTCATACATCAGGTGGAGCTGCAGGGCTGCCTATGTTGGATGCACATAGTACACTCCCTATACATGTTTGAAAACGGGTAGTGTCAAGTTAGGCATCCCTTTTACTGTATGTGCGAGTCAGAGAGAGGTGTCATTTCCAGGATTCCTACTGAGTCAGTGTACATGCTATGTGTTGCCTCTTTGCCAAGGCCAGGGGATACTGGACACGCCTCCTTCTGCCTACTGGGGCAGGCTCAGGTTGTTCCTCCTCCGAGTCACGCTGTGCCTGTGCTGGCCTTGGCAATGGTATTGGGCTGTTTGGCTCTGCCCCATGCTGTTCCTGCTGCAGCTGTTTTTGCAGGATCATATTGTGTAGCATGGCACATATCATGACAATTTGGGTACATGTAGTTGGTGAGTATTGCAATGCTCCACCAGATGTGTCCAGGCACCTGTGCGTATGCCTCATTATGGAGTTCTTGTTCGGGTGTGTGTGCATTTCTGATGGGTGTCATCAGCCACGGCTCAAGTGCATATCCAGCATCCCCCACTAGGTAACCATCAGGGATGTCCCCATTTGCAAATCTCTGGTACAGCTGCGTCAGATGCCAGATGTGGGAATCGTGATAGCTTCCAGGGCAGCCAGCACACACATTCATTGTTATGCCCTGGGCATCGCACATGACCTGGCAGTTGATGGAGGGGAAGCCCTTGCGGTTGATGTAGACCCTACCCCGCTCACTGGGTGGTGCTTTGATGTGTATGTGCATGCAGTCTATTGCACCCACAACCTCAGGGTATTCTGCTATTTGGTGGAAAAGACGCATATTGCTGGCCAATGCCTCACGGGAACTGGGAAAATATATGTGCTCACCGACATGTGCTGACATGGCATCCAGGAACTGGTGCAGTACCCTGGATGCTGATACCTGTGAAATCCCCATCATATCACCAGTTGGTCTCTGGAAGGTACATGTAACTAGTATTCTTAGGCCAACACATACCTTGGTATCCACTGGGATGGGTTCCCCTCTGTTGGTTCTGTGTGTGAGGCGTGGCCGGCACAACTCAGCAATTTGCTGCAGGAGGTCTCTGTCCACCCTATAGCACTCCACTAGCTCCAGCTCATGTAGCCCCTGGTAGGTTACCCTAGGTCTGTACAATCTTCTCCTTCTCCTCACTGTGGGTTGCTCAGCAACATTCACAACATCACCACCCTCAGCACCTTGCACATGTTGGTTTATGATAGCAAGAGCAGCCCCTAACATTTTGTCTGACTTTAAAGTTTTTAAGCTTTCCCTTTTTGTATATGGCAGTGTTGCAGAGTTCTTGGGAAAAAAACAGGGGAAGAATGCTGTTTGCAGAGTTTAAAGTGCTGGGCTGGGCTAGTCTGCTGCCTGTGTAATTGGCTGATTCTGATATATTTCACCTGGCAGCTCTGCTAGTTCTCCTTGGTTAACTTTCTACTACTTCTTTTCCTTTCTTTTCCCTTTCTGTTTCCACCTGGGGCAGCGCCGCACAAACAAGCGCAAACACGCACACACATGCGCACATGCTGTGTGCCTGTTTGTAAGAAATTTCAGATATTTTCACGGCGTACACCTTTGGTTTCTGGTTTTCGAAAAGGACAACTGTAGACACGTCCCTTGCAATCCTGAGCAACTCAGGGCAAACACAGGACACTGTACTCCAATAAGCATACAGCCTTTCTGACATACCCCCTCATGATCTTCTACTCTATTACTCACCTACTCCTACCCTTACACTCTTGGGACATGGCTTACATGCTGGGGAAAATTGGGATTCACTATCCTTATACTCATTTGCATAGGATTGCCTACTAATGCTTGGTTACATCTCTCACACTGAGCTTCCCCCCCTTAGCAACCAGTACTCAGTGGCCATGTTGTCTTCAGCCTGCCATTCACCTGCATGGCAGGATAAACTTTTTTTAGTGAAAATGCCTATTTTTGGCTATTTTGAAATTATTTTATTGTTTTTTAAGAGCCACACGTTTGCGTGGCGCTGCGCTACATCGGAGATTGGGGGGAAAAAAATTAGATTTTAATAATTTTAAGCATATGCCAATGGCCTTATATTTGGCCATTGGCATGCTTCCTCAACTGGATGCATCCTTTATTTGGAGCTGTCATAGCTCCGTTTAGCAATTTGCAGAATGGTACTCCGTTACCAACTGAGTACATTTCTACAAATAACACTACTCTTCCACGGACGGGTTAGTGTTTCCTGGATTGCAAATTTACCTCATTTGCATAGCTTTCAGCAGCAAATGAGGTAATTTACATACCATGACACTGTCCATGCAAGAGTAGCTTTAGAAGCTCTCATGCATGCCCCTGTCCGCTGTTGCTGGATCGCTCGGCAGACATATTGGCTGTCTGACATCTTACTCTACTCTACAACTCCGTGCAAGCTTTCATAAATCCGGCCTAATGTTTAAATCAAGTTTATTTACCAAGAACAATAAAAAGTTATATTGTTGCCAAGATATGGGAATAATAGAAACAGAAATATTCTGCATTCTAATTTAGTTTTTCCAGAACAAAACCGTATTTGCAACAGTCTTTGTTGCCACACAAGGAGATATTCAAAATAGCTTCACAAGCCTTTTTACTGCTTGATTGAACTTATTCATTTACCTAGTGATTTTCACAACCAGTACATGCAGGTGCTTCAAGCCCTTCCCTTTTAACTTCTTTTGAAAACATACTGCAAAAAAACTTAAGGCTTTCAGAACATTTATGTGTTATAATTGTCCTAATTTCCTTTTCACTGCGTGTCTTATTTTATAATTTATTTCAGTTTATTTTTACAATTTCAAAAGGTCCTTGCCATTTTGCAAGAAATTTATTTCCAACAGTGAGTGCTAACAAAAGCACTTCATCTTCTGGCTTCAGTTCTCTGAGATTAAGTTTTTTATTATATGTTCTCTTTTGTGTCTCCTGCTGTCTCTCAATATGTTTTTTTTTTCTAGGAGTTATAATTCTTAACTTTTCATGCAGGTCTGAAAGTACATTATCACACTTTTAATGGGTGTATTTCTTCCTCCCAAGTTTCTTTTGTTCTGTCAAGAAAATATTGGGAATGTCTGCAATACAGCAGATCAAATGGCGATGTGAGGTTCTAGATGAGGTTTGAAGTTCTTTGTTCATGCTAAACATAAGGTATAGAAACAGCTGGACATACTGTCTCATTCATTTCTAGAGGATCTCAACATAAATTCTAAAGTTTTATTAAAAAGCTGAACAAGCACAGCTGGTTGAGGACAGTATACAGATATCCTTAGCTTTTTCACTTAAAAGATGGCAAAGTTCATGGATTAATGGTATGACTTGCTCATTAAACAATTCTTGAAGAATTCTAATAAAAGCATTACTAATTAATTTCCTATGGACTTTGCAGTGGCTTTACATAAGGGTACTGCCATGGGAAATTTTGTTGATAATTGTTAAGAGATTCTCATGGGTCTTTCTTGATTTTACAAGTGGACCCACAATGTCCACTGCTATGTGTTCAAAATGGATATCTACAAAGGATAATTGTCAAATCACTGATGTAAGTACTGTCCTTTGACATTCTTGGTAACCTGCCTAAAAATGATCTATCTTTCATAATAACAGGTCAATAAAATTCAGCTAAAATTCTAGCCTTTGTCTTACCCAGTCCAAAATGAAAACTAAAATATGACTACTTTACCTTTTTCACAAGTGCTCTAAATAACATTGAAATGAATATCTGACTTGGTATATCTTTTTTTTCCTTGGATATGATGTATAACACATACATTCTTAATTCAAAATATGGATATAAAGTTGGACTGTTATGTTTGCTTGTTTTCCCTTCTACTGAAGCCACATTCTATTGCTAGCTCTTCTTAGCATTTTGTCTTTCCACTGGGCATTTTTTCAAACTGACATGGCTTATATGGAGGTCAATCAAGTCAGTGTTACTTTTCTATGTATTCTGCCATGAAATGGAGGTAGTGGCCTCTTCTATAAATATGGGTGATCAATCTTAAAACTACTGATGTGAATTTCTACCCCTCATTGAAATGGCAGCTTGCAAAAATAATTTTCTTTCATGAATGCTACTGGTAGTTTGCCATTTTTCTCATTATTATTATTATTATTATTATTATTATTATTGCTAATATTATTATTGTTATTATTATTATTATTGCTATTATTATTATTATTATCATTATTATCATTATTATTATTATTATCATTATTATTATTATTATTATTATTGTTATTATTATTATTATTGTTGTTGTTATTATTATTATTATCATCCTTAGAGTTCTGTTTCTGATAAGCTAATTGCATTGGTGTTGCATGAAGAGGCTGAAGACTCTGCCATGGTTCACCTATCCCTGTATCTTCAGTATGCGATTCACTCATCGCTTCCTCTGTTTCTACTTCTATTTCCCTTATAGCATTCTTAACTATAGGATCTTCTCTTTCAATTTCCGCAATGGCTTACTTTGCTACTTTACCAAATGGATCCTTTTGGTTAGAATCTGCAGCTGCAGCACTCAGCAGAATAAAATTACTCTTGACAAACTAAACAAACAACTCAGAGGAGAAATAAAGTCTACCAAAGCCAAATTTGAGGTAAGTTTGGCCTTCCAGGTCAAGGACAACCACAAGGCATTCTTTAGCTATGTCCGCAACCTCAAAGCAATACACAATTGCGTGCAGAGCTCATTGTAAATGAAGCCACCTATACTGAGCCAGAAGATATAGCAAACTGCCTGGCTGATAAATTCAGCTCCAACTTTGTCCTTCTCTCCCCCTCAACCTTCCCTCAGGGAATATCAAATATAACTCCCCTACTATCACTAGGGAACAGCTCCTTAATGCTCTATCTAACACCAAGAACACTGCATCAATGGGCTCAGACAATATCCCAGGATGCCTTCTAAATAGCATGAAACATGACCTATCAGGGCCTCTGGAATTACTAATTAAATGTAACTTCCAAAAAGGATCCATGCCTCATGGATGGAGAAAGCCAACAGTCATCCCTCTGCTGGAGAGATAGGTATGTATCCCAGATACTACCCCATCTATGGAACAGGCTCGCCATCCATGTGAAGCAGAGTTCCTCCCTAACCCAATTCAAATGCAACTTGGACAATTGGATGGGAAACTGGAAATTCATTCCTGGTTTGGCACCTATTTCTCTAATGGAAACAGGTAACCTGTAAATGATTCATCTCACAGGCCCATGATTACACTTAACAAGGGTATCAGAACTTGTCAGAGATTTGGGATGCATGGCTAGGCTTAAAAATGCCCTTGTGGTTGTTAGCCTAGTAAACACCTATGAACATATGAACCGTGTCATCTCCACACTGACTTGTTTTATTACTTAACAGGAATCTTTTGACAATACTCACTATCAAATTTATATTGATCTCAAACCCAGTGATAAATCTAAGTTCATTCTGTGCTGTCTAATTTTGATGCTTTTCTTTAGTTGGGCTATGCATTTCTGGTAACATGCCTGGTTGAATATTCCCCCCAAAACTTCCATAATTATTTAATCTTGCAAAACTTCTTGGTCATTATCACATCATGTGCTAGGTAAGGCACTAGAGCTAGTGGGTATAACATTTTGCTTAGCAGAGTTTATATTTCTGTCTGTGTTATTGGGTCCTCATGTGCACATATTACTTCAGTTTTATCTTACCTGTTGTTTTGTGCTCATAAACATATTGAGCTCTAATTAGTGTAATCATGCTCCCAAGTCCAACGATCACTACCTTTCTTTTCCCTCTATCACAGTATAACATTTGACAAGTTTTGTAAGCAGTGTGGCAGGAAGCACATTCTAGACGTCACATAGTTAAAATTTCAGTATTGTCTTATTCCATAGACATATTTTCAGACATAGGTTGTTGGCTAACATTAGCAGTTTTGCTATATATTACTGCAGTCAATAACGGCATTATATGGCTATATGTCCTTTACTACAACATTTCAAACAAATCTATTCAGAAGGCAATAATTTGTCTTCTCTGTTGATAAAAAACATACCTTGGTGATGTATTAGCCTTGAGTGAAGTCTGAACTAGAATTTGGACTTGATTTTCTCCTGCAACAACTAGCTGTTTAGAAAACTTTGGCTCATTTTGGAGCACCCATTTTCTTAAGTTACTACAGATTGCCCTTTTACATTTATACACAGACAAGATTTATAAACTCTTACTTACATTATGCTCATGCATATTACATGGTCCTGCTCAGCCCCAGGATGACATTGCAGTATCCCAGCATCTCCTTCATCTTTCTTCCCCATTTGAAGTACTGCCTTTCCATTCATACACATCTCTTTCACTCTCCCTTTCCTCACTTCACCTACATCTTTTCTAACTTCTTATATCCTTTACCGCAATCTAAATTCTAGCTATACTCTCAAAATGTCTCTTCCTCCTTGTAAAGTTTACCTGGATAACCATATTACAACAATGTTTTCTCTTCTAAAGTATAGATCCATTTACTTCCTGCAATAATTTAGATGTACCAGAACTAGATGTATTGATGAAAATACTTCATTCTATATACCTGTCTTGTAACTAGGTTTGCTTTTTTCTCTCTGCAGAATGTAACTGCTGTTTTTCTGAGAACTGTCTAAATTAACTTGCTAATATAAATGTACTGTGATGAAGCTTTTCTCCTTGGGCCTCTGCTGAAAATGTGTTCAGTCAGACTTTCCTCATCAACAAAGTCTAATAAATAAATACTTTATAGCCACAGTTTCAAAATATGCATTAACAGCCAAATGTTGCCTCCAGGCATTTCTGCAGTTACCTCCTACTGATGCCTCTAGGCACAAGATATTGCTTTCTCATATTTACTGTATATTAATAATTCTAAAACCACGTTACATACAAAATATCTTAAAGCTTACACAATGACAAACACAACTGTTTTGATATTTGATGTCTGTCTAATGGAGGAAAGACATATTAATTGTTTTACTTTTAATATCTATCTTATCATAAATTTCCTAAGTATTTCAACAACCAAGTAGTACAGACAGAACTGCTGATCCTCATATAAATCGCTCAACATAAACAAAATGCTGCTGACAGTATGTGCGTAATGAGGGGTTACTGAGATATTGTAAGTTGTTTATAAAATATTACAAACATAATATTTACTGTGTTTGCTGTGACTTATAAAATTCAGTTTAAGACCTAGACCCTAAAGAATTCTACCACTATAAAAACAGTTTGTGCTGAAGGGTTTGCCTTTTATACTTCCTTCATAACTCATATGGTTCCAGAGATAAGAACATTTATATGAAATGTGGGGACATAATTTGATTCTGTCAAAAGGCTGGGGCTCCGCCCACTGGAAGTTAGAGAGTAAACTTCCTGAGCTCCATTGGAGCCATTTGTGATCTTATCAGTTTATCCATACTAAAGGTCCAGTCTGTGCTTCAGTTGAGGTTCTACCCCTTGCCAAAATGTCTTATTTCGGTTTTTGGTAATTATGGTTGGTGGCACAGCACGAAGCATCAGAGACTATCCATGTGCAACTAACAGTGGGTAAAACTGCCTTCCAGTTTATAGCCTGCTACAGACCACCCTCCCAAACCCAGGAACCCCACTCGGCCTTCCTGAGAACACTGGAAAATATGAAGGTCTCTCCAAACACCATTATATAGGGCAACTTCAACTACCCAAACATAGACTGGGAGCATTACTCTAGCTCCAACACCCTAGCCCAAAGGTTCCTAGAATTTATAAACTCAAATGCTATGGAACAACTTGTTACCACTCCCACAAGAGGGGAAAACATACTGGACCTGTTCATCACCAACATGGGGACTCTATGCTCCAGACCAGAAGTGTATCCCTCACTGGTAAGATCAGACCATAAACTAATCTCACTGGATATTCACATCCCACCTCCACTCCCTGCCCTGAAAACCACAGTGAAAAACTTCTCTAAAGCAAATTTCACACTCCTCAAAACCGAGGTGGAATCCTTCAAAGCCCCCGGGCCTGTGGAAAATACGGCCCAGACCGCAGAATCCTTTATAAACGCATTCTATGAACACCTTCAGGAATGCATGGATCATGCAATCCCAAATAAAACCAAGACCCAATCCTCCAAAGGCAGACGTCCTGTCTGGTGGACCCCAGCCATAAACAAACTATACAATAGAAGGAGGAAGCTACTACATGATAGAGCAAAATCCCAAAAGGGAAGGCATCTCTGATCAGTATTAGCAAAAACTACGGGCACTCATAAAATCGTCTAAGGCCAGCTTTGAGAGAAAAATTGCACAGGACACTAAGGATAATCACAAGGCTTTCTTTAGTTATGTTAGGAACCTGGGTGGGAATTCCCAGATATGCTCAGAATTAGTCCAAAATGACAAAAAATACACCAAACCCACAGACATTGCCAACATCCTAGCTGACAGGTTCAGCACAAACTTCTCCTCCCCCTCCCCACCAAAAGGGCAAATATCTTTCCCAGCAGAGTGCTGCCCCCCTGACATCTCAGATGCTCAGGTAAGAGCTGCCCTCTCCAAAGCAAAAAACACAGCATCAATGGGACCAGACGGTGTCCCGGGCTGCATCCTACATGAACTCCAAGAAGAGCTAACCCCAAACATAAAACTACTGTTCAATCTCAGCCTTACTACAGGATATGTACCCAAAGAGTGGTGTACAGCAACAGTGGACCCTCTCCACAAAGGTTGTGCCTCAACAGATAGTGGAAACTATCGCCCCATAAGCCTGACTAGCTTGGTCTGCAAAGCTATGGAAAGGATCATCATGGACCTCATAAATAAAGATATTGGGGACCTACAGACACTGGATCCTACCCAGTTTGGCTTTGTTAAGGGCAGATCCTGCCTCTTAAACCTGGTTGATTTCTTTGAAACAGTCACAAAGGCCATTGACAAGGGGAAGGTGGTCCACACAGCTTACCTGGACCTCACAAAAGCTTTCGATACAATACCCCACTCGGGCATTATAGATAAGCTCACCAGCTTAAATATAAATCCCTATGTCACTAGATGGGTTGCAAACTGGCTTAAGGACAGAACCCACATGGTTAGAATTGCTGGAGCCATGTCAGACTCCAAACCAGTTACAAGTGGCATCCCACAAGGCTCAATCCTGGGACCTCTCTTGTTCGGTATATATTTCTCGGAGGTACAGGCCAGCATGGAAGAACTGTGGCTGACCAAGTTCGCAGATGACTGCAAACTGGGCACCATAATAGACTCTCCAGCCAACACAAGCATCCTCCAAAAGGGCCTCATAGAAACAGAGAACTGGTGCCAGAGCCATGGCCTCAAGCTAAACACCAAAAAGTGTATAGTCATCCCCTTTGGCAAAAACAAAGTGCCCACAAATTACCACATAGGTGGTAATCCATTAAGTACAGAAGAAGTAATTAGGGACCTGGGGACCCATGTTGATAGCAATCTCTCATTTGACAACCACATGGCCAAAGTGGTTAGAAAAACATTTTATATAGCCCACCTAGTCATGAAGGGATTCACATCTAGATCAGGGGAGGTCATCGTGCCTCTTTACTCATCCCTCATCAGGCCCATAATTGAGTACAATGCCCCTTTTGGGATGTACCTTACCAGACACCTGCAGCAACTGGAAAGACCCCAAAAGTACCTCACCAAGAGGATCAAAGGGCTCAAACAGATGCCATATGCTGCCCGGTTAAAGAAACCCCAGCTCTACTCAGTGGCATACCACCTGCTCAGAGGCGATCTGTGCCTGACATATAAAGCCATGTCCAACCCGGAATTAATGGACATGCTGCACCTCAGAAAATCCAAATCCCATCGAGCTACATGCTCGAGAGACTTGAACCTCAGCACTGAAATAAATAGGACATGCTGGAGGGACAGATTCATAACCCAGAGGCTCCCTTCACTCTGGAATAAAATCCCAGTCCAGGTTAGGCAGAGTCCCTCATTGACTATCTTCAAGAGGAATCTTGATGAGTGGATGGGAGATCATAGGTTTACCCCGGGTATCACTTCTGTGTCACTGTTAGACAGAGGCACAGTATACTAACCTCGAAAAAGGGCATAGCAAAATTAATTTAAAATGGGTGGCAAAAGCCAAACACACTCTGGCTAGGCTTATAAATGCCCTAGGGCAGATAGCCTAGTATGAACCTATGTGCATCATCTTCTTTCAAGTGTATATATGCCTTCAGGGAGACCTTGGTTAAGTAGGTAATAGAATTCAGCCTAGGACCAGTTCTCCCTCACTGTGTACCTTTAGAATGCCATTTGGTATGCCTCAAAATTGTTGTCTTTCCACAGTTTCTTCAGAGAGCTGCTGGCATCTGGAAATCTCAGTGATGTGGGAAGCTGGTCCACATATGCAGAGACTGGCTATTCCATGCTAAGCAGGTATTGGTCAGTGGATACCCACCTTTCTTGAAACATCTTGAGGTTGTTGAGCAAGTGTTAATTAGTGACTATCATGATGAGGTTCGTTAGAATGTTCTAGGGCTTCAATCAGAGGTGGAGCTTGCCCTATAATGCCCCAGGCCACTCAGCAATCTGACACTACTTTGTCTTTAAGTTGAGGGCTAAAAAAATAGGGTTCTCTTGTACCAGAGGGCAAAAAGAAGGTCCTTTCTATATTTTTAAACTGCTGTAAACCACTTGCTATGCAAGTAATAAGTGTCTTGTTACAGGTGTAAGTCAGTTCCATGTACTTCATCTCTGACTGACTTGGCTATAAATACATTATCTGTGTTTATTTCTGAATGCTGGTAATGTATTAATGCACTAAATTACACATGGAGTACACTAACGCACTACATTACACATGGAGTACTAACATGCTTTGGAAAATACATTATCAATATTCAGAAACCAAATGCCAGTAATGAAAACTGTGCACCCTGATATCTTGCATCTAGGTTGGCTGCTTCCTTTACCCCACCCTAGTTATGCCTCTGCCTCAAACAATAATCCATTTTATGTAGAACTCAGAAGTTACAGTTCAGCACATGCAGAGTTTGGACTTCACTAATAGGAAAAACAGCTAAATTCCCTCTAAGGCATTCCTGTTCACTGCCAGGTGGACTTTTCTACAGAGCCATTTTCCATATAAGCACAAGGGTTTGTAACAGTTCCTCAGAGCAACATTTTTGCTGCCTGGAGTACCCCATCAAGCAAAAGGGTTTTACAATTCTTCAGTTTTTACCAGGAAGGGTTACATGTAATACAACACAAGTTCCAACTATTTTCATGATCAGCATTCACATTTGAAGCTTACTTTTGTTGAGCAGTCGGTAATACTCAAGCAGAGCCATTAGGTGAGTCTGTAACAGTTCTTCAGGTTTAAAGAGGTTCATGATGTGGCAGTTAATGCAGAGGATTAAGGCTCTGAGGGTACAAGGTTTGAGTCCTTCCAATGTCATTTGCCTACTGTGTGACTCTGAGCAAGTCAGTTAACAGGCAATGCTCCCAGACTGATTCAGGAAAGGGACACCTGTGCCCAGTAGGCTTACTTGTTTAACAAATAAATAGAAATTCACAATGGCAAAGAAAATATATTTTTTCCAGAGATGTGGAGAATAACGGAAACAAAAAAGTGGGAATTAGAATTTAGTTTTTCTGCAGTCCTCACAACACATAGTGATCCACCATACAGCACTCTAAAATGAGACCATATTTACAAGAGATCATTCTCTTTATCCAGCCACAACCCTTCTTTCAGATTTTTGCCTGAACCAGAGCAAGTAGTACCTAACGATATTTTTCTATAGCCACTACAAACAAGTACTTCCATCCCTTCATAAGCCTTTCTATAATATGCAGGGTAACGGTTTTCACCCCTTATGGTTTCATGGATACACTCCAAGCTTTTCCTTACAAGTACTCACTTCTACTAGCTTTTGTCATTTCCAGGAGATTCCACTTCTCTCTCATCTCAGGGATCAGGAATGTGGCATTTGATCTCAGCAGGGCTACCGTCCAAAGGCCGATGACTTCCTTTAACTCCCTGCCTTACGCTACTTCTTAACACATGCTGTCTGATGATTTTATAAGGTAAGAAAATATCCTTATAATGTCCAAGCCATTTAATAAGGCACCTATTCTCCCTGGCGGCGTAAGAACCAAGACCCAGTCACATAATTGAAACTGCCTGCTCTGAACATTCCTAGTATATGTAGCTCACCGTTGCTCTTCCATACCTCTCAAACTCTTGGAGCAAGAAATCTGTACAAACCCACAAATAATGGGGGGGACAACATCCAAAAACTAGAGTTAGCTTTTAAATATTGCTCTTACAAACTTAGAAAGCTGATAGAATAACAGGTTTTGCATTAGCATGAATTTTCTGATGGGTATAAAGTCTGAAACTGAAATGTCTGTCATTATCAATGATTTGCAAGTGATTTGCCAGAAAAATACAATTTTATGAGAAGTAGACCACAAATATGAAGCAAAACTCTGGACATTCTGCAACAATCTGGACAGTTGAGAGGTATGATTCTCTTGTGCTGTTTTGCTGTGCTCTTGACAAGGGCATTATTACTCGTACCCTCTCCTGTAGACTATCATGATATCTGAGTATGGTTTTAAAATGGGATTTACTCTTCTTCCCAATTTTCCTTTAGTATATTCAAAAGCCCCCCCCCCCAGAATGTCTAAAATACAGTAGTTCAAAGGACATCATTTTTTGGAAGATTGGTATTCCATCTTTACTGAGAACATTAAATAGGGCAGTAGCTAGTCACATGTTTTCATCTGTTTGTATAATGTTCCTTAGCATGGATTTCAGTATTGGGAACTTAAAAAGAAGTTCAGAGCTTCTTTACCTGAAAACTCCGACAAAGATGCCTCATCATCTTTGACATAAATGCGGTGCCATGGTCTGACAAGATATTCTTAGGTACACCAACCTATGAGAATAATAAAACTAGCTCCTGGGCAATTGCTTTGGAATTAAAATTCCTGAGAGGTGTATCTTCATTAAATTGGATGGTATAATCTAGGATCACCAGTATATACTGGTGACTGTTACTGGCTTTAATCAGGAGCCCTACAATGTATTTGGCTACTCTTTTAAAGGGTACCTCAATTATTGGCATCAGGACTATAGCATTTTGTATCACAGATTTGGTGCTCAGGACAGCAAGAACAATAGTTCTTAATTTCTTTCACTATACCAGGCCGGTAGAACAGGATGAGGGCACTCATTTTTTTTTCATGTACAAGTGGCCCATCCAGCACATGGCTGTGGGCTATCTTCATTCATATTGTCCTAAAAGGTTTGGCTACCAGCAAATGCTGTATGACTTTTATCTTTCTTTTGTTATCCTAAAGAGTAGATCATTTGTATGCCAAAACATAAGAGGCTGGTGGTGATCATAACATGGATTCTTCCCCCACTACCCTGGATACATTTTCTCAAGCCTGATTTAGGGTCCCATCCTCCCACTGGACCCTCTTAATGCTCTGGGAGTTCCGACAGACCTGGAAATCCTTCAACGACTGTGCCTTGAGAGGTCAAATACTTGTCCTCAGTCCCCACACAAAGGTCTTGGTGTCCTACTCCTCCCCAAGGAAGGGTGGCACACTCCAATGTTCCAAAATGTCTATCTTTTCTTTGGTTGGACGTCTCTTATTTTGTACAGGTTAGTCTTAACCCTTTCTTGCTTTACGCCATCCACAAGTTCTTGGCGTTTCTCATTTTCTTTGGATTCTTCTTGCACTCCTCCCCATTTTTTGAGTTCCTGAGATCTTGTCTCCTTTTATTCTGCATGCCTTTCCCTACTTTTACTGGGGTTCTCTGTCTGTTTGGATTAATTTATCCTTGCTTTGTTTTTTTTTTCCTGAGGCCTCTCACAGTAACCAAGGGATGTATGCAGCTTATAGTAAGCTCACATTTGGGGTGGTGTGGATGAATCTTGAGAGGCTATGGGAGGTTATGTAGTTAGGGTCGAATCATGTCCATTACCGCTGTCCTCTACTCTCTGCATAGGTCTTTAAAGAAGGTAAAACCCTTCCCTAGCATTACATCATGGATGAGATGGGACATCAGAACAAGTGGAGTAGGAGCTTCCCAAACTGGGTTTGGATTTCCATGTGGGTGACGGGGCCTTCTCTCCCCATGTATGCACATCACTTCTAAGGACCTTGGAGGCTGGACCTTTATCTTACAGATACTGGGCATTCAGTGAGGTGATCATGTTACTAGACTTTATGGGCCCCTGGAATTCCTGTCCATTTAGTCTAATCATACACTCCTTTAGTCTCACACTCGCAGAATGGCAAAATGTGATCACTGTTCTCAATAGCGTCTCACCAACATATAGCCTGATCTCTTCAATGCATTTTTGATGGCATGAATGGGACATTTCAATTTACCTTTCCCACAATATTTTACAATTTGTCCCTGCTTCCAACACTTGAAATACAAGAAAGATAACATGTTTTCCTTTTGTTTGGCCACACATGTTTTCAGTACATACCACTCTAACTACTGGTGTCACAAAGATGTCTGCAGTTTGAGGGTCAGCTTGACAAACCAAGTATTTTAAAATGGCAAGTAAAACCTTCTTAAATGTATCTGTCATTAAAATCTCTAACATAGCTTCCTTGCTGTTAACCACCTCAGGGTCTAACCAGACTATTGCTATGGACTTTACCTTAAACAACTGCGTTTTTGCTGTTTAGGATCTGGAAAAGGATAACTCATGGATTTTGTGAGCTCAGGATTCTAAAGTGACAGACCTCATTAACAACTTTTTTTTTTTTTCGACGGTGTCACACTCTCCATTTGGAATGTCCATATGACGATGGAAGTGCTCCCTCATGAAATGTGCTGCTAAGATGCATGCCCAGGTGGAACAGGCCCATTCCTCCTGTTTGTAAATCATTCTAAAGGTCTCTAGATGCACCTTGAAAGTCATATCATGGCAGAGAGGCATCAGGGAGGTGTGTGACTGGAGTGCAGATTTAGGTACTGCTAGCATCCTCTTGACAGTATTAGCAAGAATTTGAATCAACTCCTCCATGGTAGTTATTTGTGGCTCTCCAGCTCCTTGTATAACACACAGTACACCAAAGGATTCACTGATTGACTTGCTGTAGAGAATTTAATGCTCACATTTTGTTTTCATTGTGATGTGGAAATGGTAATGACAAAATAAGGTTTCCGTTGCCTGCATTCTCTGTCGGTTATGTGAGCTGGATCAAAACTGGCAGGCTTATAAGTACATTGCAACTAGTTACAGTAAAAGTGCAGTAATTAACTGAAAAGTCTTTCTCACTCTATCTCACTAGATCCCACAATTGTGTTGTCAAAGTTATTATGTAAAGTAAAATAACACAAGTCTCTTTCACAAGGTCTCACTGTGGTGAACAGTAATGACAACACAATCTAGATAAGCAAAATAAAAAAAGCTTCCTTTATGAGACCTCCCACTGGCAAATGATAGTTCTATTAGCTAGTGCCTTTCAGGTAAGTAGCCAGCAAAACAGGACACACAAGAAAGGATATTAACAAATGTTACTTCATTGAACATGAAGGCAAAAGTTTCTTGCACCCAAAGTAAAATGCCTATCACAGCAATACTCTTGGAAAAATTTGGCTAATAAAATGTTACGGCAAGAAAAGGTCTCTGGCAAAAAGTTTCTCAAGTAATACCGTAACTGTTGTGTGAAAGAATGTCTCCAGCTTAGCACTCCTTTTGTGGAAAATATGGCTCACACACACACACACACACACACACACACACACACACACACACACACACACACACACACACACACATGCTTATGCATCTATGTCTGTGTGTTTCATGTTTGCATATTTTGTGCATGTGGGGTGTGAATGTAGATGTTTATGTGCATGTATGCTATAAGGAACAAGAAGGCTCATTACAGAGATGCTACCATACACTCAGGGGTATTAAGAGGCATGACCCCCAAAAGACAGGTACCTTGCCATCACTGGATATGCAGCAATATCTGTACCAGGACCACTTAAAGTATATTGCTACACTTGTATTGGTATGCTTTTGAGTTTTCTGCTCAGTAATTTATGTGTGATAATTATATTTGTATAGTTTATGTTAATGTAAGATATTCCTCTACCCAATTTTACTAATTGAAAGGGTAATAGTGATTCAGCTATGTGGAATTTTGGCGTGAAAGTTTCATAGCAGTCATTTAATGGACCCTTCTGTTGAACTGGTATGTTTTATTGCACAGTTTAATTTTTGCAAATTGCACTACGTGTTGCATAAATTCAGTGAGCAGTGGCACATAAGGTATACACTTGCATTTAGTGATGAAGGCTGTGGGTTCTATTCCCACACCAGAAACAGATGGCTGGCACTGCAATGGAGTATAAGGTGGTGTTGCACCCTTAAGTATGTCATTCTATGAATGACATCTTAAATCAAGGCCACACCTGTCCAAGGTGCTGGTACCTCAGATCAAGGTCAAAGATCCCATGACATCCATCAAAAGAGTAGAAGAATGCTTTGGTCAAATTTCCCCTAGTAGTATTAATACCACTAGAGGTGTCCCCTGTAAAGAGGTGATTAACCTAGGCAACAAAGACTGAAGGAGGGATGGTGGCATATTGCAAAAATGTTTGGCTTTATCAGCAGTACAGGTATTTGTTGAAAGTAATGCCTGATAGGTTTTTTCCATGTTTTATCAGCTTCTGTTAAGTAATCAATTGTTTGCACTATTATAACTGTTTAATATGTGGAGCTTCCATATGAAAATTTCAGAGTAGTTATTCTAGGGATCTTTCTCTCAAATTGTTGTATGCAGTTGTATAATATTATGTGTAAATGTTGCCTGGCAGTGGTTTTCATAACCCACATTTGAGATCCCAGTTTTAAAAGGATGGTGGCTGACAGGACTTTTGAAAATTTAAGCTGAAAATATTAAGTTGTCTAGTAATCTAGTTTCAAATGTTCTGAATTTGACTTGAGAATGTTAGATACCGATTATAGCTACTGTCCCAAAGAAAAATGCCATCACCTTACATACCATCTCCAATAAAATCTGCCATTTCATACCTCCCCCGATAATAAACTACACTGCCTAATTCTTGCCAAGCTAAATGGCTTCCAGTACATTTGAGATCCAGCTTCCTGCTAGGATCACTAATTCACAAAGCCCTTTCATCGTCACCTCTCACTTATAAACGTTTCACCAAAACTACCACATATAATCTCTGGGATACGTTTCAATCTCAACACACCCTACTAAATCCAAAACATAAACTCTATTGCACTGACCATGCATTTTCCATCCTAGCACTTAAACTGTGGGACTCCATTCCTCTCTGAATCTGAGACATCCAAAAATACTGACTTTAGACAACAACTCAAAGAACACCTCTTCACCTAAAGTGCAACTGCACTAACTCAGGTCACGTTACATGACCTGTGCAGCTGTTTCATACACACCTTTATCCCTATTTCAACCATCCTTATCTCGTCGTGTCAAGCCCTTTAATTATTTCCTGTCATTCAACCTACTTCACTCTACTTTCTGCATCTCCCTCACACTTCTTTCTATTCCTCTTCCCTTGGCATGCCACTAACACCTATTTCTCTGTCTTCTCCCTGTGGAATCCTTTCTTACAACTATTTTCACTTGCCTCTAATGTCTCCTTACCTCTTCATAGAATGATATGCTGCTGTCTATGTCATTATGGATACTTGTCCATAAAGCTCTGTTTAACAGAATTCTATTGTTCCATCCATGTTTTGACATTGTAAACTGCTTCTATATATTTTGTTCATTTCTTATGTGATCCTATTCACCAGGGCTGTCACTACAAATGGTTTATTGAGATCAGTGCACTATGCCAGTAAACAAATATAAATAAATACATTTTGGAGGAGTTATGAAATTATTTTTGAATGATTGAAATAAAGCCTTTTTGGTTTCATCTTGACTGGATTACTAGTGATTTGCTTATTTATTTAACGGTGGTACAGCGGTTAATGTTGTCATCTCGCAGCAAGAGGTTCTCCTGTTCGATTCTCGGCTGGAGCGCCTTCTGTGTGGAGTCTGCATGTCCTCCCCGCGGTCGAGTGATGTTTAAAGACATGCAGGTAGGTGCGTGTGTGAATGGGTGTGCCTTCTTTGAAGGCTGGGCATCAGGCTGGCAACTTGGCACTGTAAAAAAAATCCACTGCCAATCTGTAGCAGACTGGAGTTCTGCTGTGGCGACCCCTAACCAGGAAAAGCCAAAAGACATTATTTATTTATTTATTTATTTACTGGGAAAGTCTTACTGTGATAGAAGCCCATTTTCATCAGAGGCCTGGGGAGAAATGCTCAAGGCATATGTGTTCAGAATGTGGGAAGAACTCAAAGCACTCAGATGGAACCCACGTGAATGCAGGTGGGGACATGCAGACTACACACAGAAGGCACCCCAGCAAAGAATCAAACCAGAGAACCTCTTGCTGTGAGGCAACCACGGTATCCACTACACCGTTGTTTTTCTTTTTTTGTTGCTGCTAGAAATATGACTAAAAAGTCTTATTTTATTGCAGGTTAGAGAAGGTGGTAAGAAAACAAAATGGCTTTCAGTGAGATTTTGAAGGCTGTGAGAGATGAGGGATCTGTGACTTATTGTGAAACCTAGTTGGTCTGCAGAATCTTTCTCCCATGTGTGAAACACATTTCAGGGACAGGTAACTGGCAAGCAGATTGGTCAATTCCTTGTCTATTTCATAAATGTAGATATAGCTAGATACAGATAGACATAAGTAGATATAGCTATAGATATATACACACTCACATGCAAATGGATTGGTGAGGCACCAACTGTTAAGGAAATAGACAAAACTCAAGATTTTAACCAAGCAAGAAATATTTTAAGAACATGATCGTGGGAGACCAAGTGAAGTAAACCTCTCAGCTTGAGTTAAACAAAAGCCCTTATTTTTATAGTAAAACAGCACAGTATAAATAAAACAATTATTCATTTTTGACTGACTGACTGACCCAAACAAAAAAAAAATGCTTCTGTAGAATTCTTGTGCTTTTTCATAATCTTTACCATACTTGATAACTAATTCTATTTCCACATAACTGAGCCAAGCATAAAAATATGTTTATGGCAAAAAAAATATTCTAAGCCGCATAAATATAGACTCAATTTTAATTCAAAATAAAGTCCACTGTACATTTGTTTTCTAATAAAAATCTCATTCCTTCACAAGATGCACACACACACAATGAACACAAACGAGTATATGTGTGTGTTTTAATTTTCATTTAAAATTTTCATTTCTTGTTTGGCATCTACTTCTCTGAAGTACAGTCCAACACTAAGGGACTCTGGATAACAAAGTTTGCAGATGACTGCAAACTGGGAGCCATTATTGAATCCCCAAATTATGTGGATACTCTACAAAAGGGCCTTACAGAAACAGATGCTTGGTGCCAGAGCCATGGGCTCAAGCTCAATGCCAAGAAATGTATAGTTATCCCCATTGGGAAAAAACATGTATCCATGAATTACCATATAGGTGGCAGTACACTAAACACCGAAAGTTTGATAAGAGACTTAGGGACACAGGTGGACAGTGGTCTCAGCTTCGATAACCACATCACCACAACAGTCAGGAAATCCTTCTATGTGGCACACCTCATCACCAAGGGCTTTTCATCCAGAAAAAAAGAGGTCATTGTCCCACTGTACTCATCCCTCATTAGACCCATTATAGAATACAATGCCCCGTTTGGTATGTACCTCTCAAGACATCTGCAACAACTGGAAAGGCCACAGAAATACCTCACTAAAAGAATCACAGGCCTAAAGCAGATGCCCTACTCTGACCGCCTTAAAAAACTCCAGCTATACTCTGTTGCATATAGTCTACTCAGAGGCGATCTTTGCTTAACATACAAGGCCATGTCAAACACAGAGCTGTTGGACATGCTACACTTAAAGAAATCCCAATCCCTCAGAGCCACACGCTCCAGGGATCTAAACCTTGTCATCACAATAAACAAAACATGCTGGAGGGATAGGTTCCTGACCCAGAGACTCCCCAGACTCTGGAATAGATTGCCCATACATGTCAAGCAGACTGCCTCTTTGGTCCTCTTCAAAAGGAACCTTGACGATTGGATGGGAGAAAGGAAATTCACCCCGGGGATCACATCAGTCACCCTGCTAGACAGGGGTCCAGTGAAGTAAATAGTGTGGGAAGAAATAGCTAGGGAATTGTTATGGTTAGGCTTGTATAGGCCCTAGGGCTGATAGCCTAGCACCAACCTATGAACCTATAACTGCCAGAAGGGCTCAGCTTGTGCTCTTTAGGAGAGTAACAAGTCTAAAGTAATCTCTACACCTAGATATAACCAATTTAAAGCATTCCATATACTCTCACATAGTCAGAGCATTACTCTTGAGTAGCCATGTAAACAAAGATAATTTTATCACAGGGTCAAATACCAGACAAAACAAGCATTTGATAGAAACACACCCGATTAGATAGCTGTTGGCTAAATTGTGAATATTATGGAAGTGAACTATACAAACATACAAGCATAATAAGCGCTATTGCATACTACACAGAAGGAGCATTACATTAGTATTTTTCAGTGCAGATCCTGTTATTACCATGAAAGTATTTTTATGTAGTACATCTTCATAATTAATCTGAGCACAAAAAGGTAAACTGACTAGGCTTACAATGGCCTCTACAAGGGCATCTAGAGTAGCACTTGCCTATGAACCTATAATTACTCTGATTTTACTGGCTACTCGACATATTACTCCAGCAGAAAGAACACAGAACATTACTTAGGAAAAAAATTTTATGGAAAAATACTCTCAACTTTGTACCTTCTCTAAGCTGTAAATCCCAGACAGGAATGACTGTTCAGATTAGCAGTATTAAGACTGCCATAGCAGGGACCTATCTATATTGCATGGTAACAAAAACAGCATGACTGCCAGTTCAGGTAAAATTCACAGTATATCAGGTAATATTATGTCCTTGTTCCACTGAACTTGGATCTCTCAGTTTTAACAGACAATAGTCCTGATACAGAGTGCAGCTTCATTTCTTCTGAAGATGTGTGATCCTTACAAACACATGCACAAAAACAGAAAGATCTAGAACTCTGAAATCATTTGACACAGGAGTTAATTATTAATTCAAAAGACTGCCCTGACCATTTAGAAAATAAGGAAAACTTTTATAAAAAAGAAAATATTTGAAGTTTCTCTAGTGCTCCTAGATGATGACATACCAATTAAAACAGAGTTTTGAAAGACAGTAACTTTGTGTCCGCACTGACAGAAAGATTATGAGTCAGATGACATTTTTGTTGAACAGATATAATTATGCATAAATTACATGAAATGATTCAACAATAGGTGCAAAATCATTTTGTTAAATCTTCTGTCTAATATAATGTCACATACACAATGACAGGATAAAATACATCTCCACCCAGAAACTGAAAAAAAATGCTTTTTTTAGAATGAGGCACCATTTGCTAAAAGAGCAGTAATGAATGCACATGTTATACATATAAGTTTAATGCAATTGCTTCAAGTCTATCATAGCATCATAGGAGGTTACTAGTGTATTGGCCCTGAGCCCTTATAAGCCTAGCTAAGAGTTTAGCCCATGTTTAGACAAGTCAGCACCCGATGCCCCTGTCCAGCAGGGACATGGATGGAATCCCAGGGGTATATTTTCTGTTTTCCATCCAGTTATCCAGGTTGCACCTAAAACGAGTAAGGAGGTACTCTGCTTGATGTGGAGAGGGAGTCTAATCCATAAACGGGGGGAGTCTCTGGGAAACAAATCTGTCCAGCCAACAAGTCAGGTTAATGTCACAGACCAGGTTGAGACCGTGCATGTGAGTTACTTGAGTGGAGCTTGATTTGCAGATATGCAGCAGTCCCATCAAGGTGGGGTCTGTGATCATCTTGCATGCCAGACAGAGGTCACCTCTGAGGACTCTGTATGAAACTGAGTAGAGGGATAGGACTTTTAGCTTATCTGTGTATGGTAGATGTTTGAGGCATTCTCCTGTGAGGAACCTCTGTGGTGTCTCCAGCTGCTGCATGTAAAATATTCATCCCCTGTTAAGTTTCAATCCTAGGGCACTATTCACTACAGCACAGTGTATTAGCCCACTAAGCCACTTGGGCATGGAGTAACATAACTAATCGGTAACTCACTGAGCAGTCGCTCCACAACCTGAGTCAAAAAAACCTCTGTCAATCTGCCTTCAACATATGCTAATGAGGGCAGGGAAGCCCTATGTCTGTTTCTAAATTAATTGGACATTTTCATAGGTGAAACTTGCCAATGTATGAGGCCATGTAGGTGGTGAAACCTTTTAAAAAAGAATGGGCTTCTTGGGTGAGGCAGAAACTCCACCCATATGTGGAAATAGGTACTACAGGCAGTACTTGGTCGAAATCAGACTTCCTGCAGTACCTTGTTCCACATACAAGTGGTAGTAGGAGTTGGGCGAGTACTGTGCATGTGTGCAGCTATATGTAGTGTGACACATTGCCTGAACTCCTTCGGCTATGGCTTGCTTTACTGTTTTCTGAAAAATGGATTATATTCCCTAGTGCACATGATTTTGGATCCTGTCCCTCTTTCAGAAGAGGTGGATGAAGGCACAACTGCCAGATATTCACCAGACCACCCACCAGATATAGCTCTTTCCCACGACAGCCTCACAGCTGCACAGCTCCATCCATCATGGAGACAGATATACAGACTGGTGGCATGCCTTAAACCTGTACAAATAGTTCATACTCACAAACTGGAATAGGTTATAGCATGCTGCTTATGCAAGATGATGCGACCAGGATAAACAGTAATCAGACAGACATGCAGACATACATGCAGATATCTCTCTATCTCTCTCTCTCTCTCTCTCTCCATATATCTCTCTATCTCTCTATCTCTCTCTCTCTCTCTCTCTCTCTCTCTCTCTTTCTCTCCATATATCTCTCTCTCTCTCTCTCTCTCTCTCTCTCTCTCCATATATCTCTCTAGCTCT